>NC_067479.1:27155335-27438490 GCF_947179515.1 Apodemus sylvaticus
AGGACCAAGAGGGGGCAACATTTGGGATGTAAATGGATGGAATAATTAATTGAAACAGAAAGTTCCATCATATATAAAGAGAATGCATTATTGGAATTAGGACCATGGGAGCTCAAGTAAGTAGACTCCAGAATAATGTTTCTTTGCTCATGTTTTCTGTCTTTGTTTGTTTGTTGTGTACCAATGTGAGTGTGTTTGCTTGTGGGCATAAGAATAACAAAGAGATATGTAGAGGTCAGAGACGGTTCTCTGCTGAATGCGGCTCTCTTCTTCTACCATGTGATCCCTTGGGGGGTGAACTTAGGGCTTCTCTCACTGAACCCTTTCTTTGGACAGAAACCATTCTTATTTGATCAAGTTTCCTTTATTGTTTTAGTCCCTCACTTCTTTCTTCTTTCTGCCATTTAACTCTCAGAGACAGCTTGTTTTGATTCCAGAATTTTCTCCCAGGGTCTGCCACACCCCGTGTCTTGCTCTGCTGACGCGCTGCACCTTGAGTCTCCCCCATGACTAGTCTGTATGACTAGTGCTGTCTGTACTCCATGTCCCTTGGTGAGTGATAGCTGAGTCAGCTCTGCTCTATATGGGAGTTCGTAATTAAGATACAACCCTATCTTGGAGAAGTTGATTGCCTGGAGCAAAATCAAAGAGAGTCAACAAGCAGGTATTATAGATCATGATCAGGGTCACATGAGCTCATAATAAAGTCTCAACTTAGTCAAGAACAGTTCTGGAGAGCTAACAATTGAGTGGAACAGGTGAGAATCCAGATGCAGAATAATAGAATCCAGGATGTGGCAAAGGAACACACGTTTGCCCACATTACAGATAAGCAATTCTTATCTCAGAGATCAGTGGAAGTAATAGCAATGGAGCTAATGCCTGGTCGAAATGCATTTTGATTTTCACTTAGCACCCAGGACAGCAATGACGGTTTCTGCTACACAAAGGACGAAGCACAGCAAGGCAGAAAACTTCTATTCTCAGTTTCTGTCCCAGAAAGATGACTCAACCCATCTAGGCAAAAAACATTAAACCCTGTAAACCTTTGACTCAAATAATCAGTGTCCCCTTGTTCTTATTGTATAGTGTTGTTTCTGAAAGCATCTAAGTTAAACAACCAACCAACCAACCAAACAAACAAACAAACAATAATGAGACTAAGTATTGCCTTTATTGGATTGTAAGTTCCACTGAATCAAGAAGAGTTGTTTTTTTTTTAAATCTTTGCAATTTTTTTAAGATTTACTTATTTTATGTATGCGAGTATATTGTAATTGTCTTCAGACACACCAGAAGACGACATTAGATCCCACTATAGATGGTTATGGGCCACCATGAGGTTGCTGGGAATTGAACTCACAACCTCTGGAAGAGCAGTCAGTACTCTTAAACACTGAGCCATCTCTCCACCCTGTGTGATTTATTTTATTTTATTTTAGTGATTAGAACTCTGAATATATGAGCAAATTGTACTCAAATAGAGTTTAAAGGGAAATGCATGAATTCAAATATTTTTCTACAGCACACAATATGTGCACATCTTACACACAGGATAAGATACACACTTATAGACACTCACAGGATGTGGGCAAACGTGTGTTCCTTTGTCACATCCTGGATTCTATTACTCTGCTTTGTCTCACCTGTCCCGCTCAATTGTTAGCTCTCCAGAACTGTTCTTGACTAAGCTGAGACTTTATTATGAGCTCATGTGACCCTGATCATGATCTATAATACCTGCTTGTTGACTCGCCTTGATTTTGCTCCAGGCAATCAACTTCTCCAAGATAGGGTTGTATCTTAATTATGAACTTGGTATAGAGCAGAGCTGACCTACAGCTGCCATTCACCAAGGGGCATGGAGTACAGACTATGCAGAGACATTATTGGTGCCTCCAATTCCCCTTTGAGCTGCAACTATTACCTCTCCTGAGTATAGACCACAAGGTACAAAGCAGTAGACGCACAAAAGGAAGGCAGATCAAGGTCTCCATAGACTGTGTAACAAACAGTTGTTAGACAACCTAGAACTGGATCTATAGAGATTACTGTGAGATAGAGTGTTAAATGTTGTCTCTGAGTTTTGAGAGATGGGCAAGAGGCTCAGTCAGGTGGAATAGCTTCAGGTAGAGATTTATCTGTGCTGTGTTGAGCACTTATAATTGCATCATGATAATTCCATCTCCCATTAAGTCTTCTACTGGGCAAGTGGGGCCGTTAACCCTGAACTCCCAGCCTCTTGCAGTCTGATGGCCATCAGCCATTGCACTGTGTGGTTTTTCCCGTTTCAACACTCTGAGGCCATTTCTGGCACTTGTATAACATTTACAGGGAACTAGTTAAAATTTAACTGATATTTGGGGAAACCTCTTGTTAGCAAGGATTGTTTATGCAAAAGCTCTATCTGGTAAAGAATCTCCAGCCTTTTTGAAGACCAAGAACTTAAAAGCGAGCTCTTGGGCTAAATTCGTATGTCCTTAGTTGATCTTGGCGAATACCTCACATACGACCTGGGACCAAAATGAAGTTTCACTCGAAAGGCAGTCACAATTCAGTGATCTTATCCTGGGAAGGCCTCGCCTTGGCGTCTACACCACATAATTTGGGAAGCAGTTTACACATTTACTCCTGTGCTTTTTAAGGAGCTTTTATGATCTGCCAAGTGGACAAACATCAACAGACTTTAAGGATTGGTTTACCAGGCTTTCTGTCTCTTGTGACCAGATTACTGTAGCCTCGACTAAAGCGCATGTAAACAAGCCCCAGAGTCTTGAAGGAAAAATGCAGAACCCACCAGACCGGCTTGATCAGGAATTCTTGCACACTTGCTTCCTACCACTATAATTCCTGAAAAGGTAACAATTTCCTGCCGCTCAAATGTTATGGAAAGGTCCTCACAGTACGTTTCTGTACCGCCTATGTGTAGGCGGGTAAGAAGGGGGTTAGGTATTAGTACTCATGGGCTTGTGGGACAAAGGTTCCTACATGTTCCTGCTCTGCTTTCTGCTGGACTTTTAAATGGTGCCAACCCTGGAGAGCTTGAACTTGTCAGTCTAGTCTCAGGAGGGCATCAATCTTCAGAACCAAGTAGCGGAAATGGAGTTATCAACTGCTAGTGGGAAATGGGCTGAACACATCTGTAAAGCCTCTGGATTTCCAGCTTGCCCTTGTTTGTGAGGAGACAAACAATGTCACATCGTGACACTTGTATCATTTTGTTTCTGTGTTGTGAAAGTCCGAGAGCTCCGAGTCTGGTCCCTTTTGATTTTACTCTTCACGGGCTGAGAGAGAAGATGGGCTCTTTTTCTTCTTTTGCTCTTTCTCACACCACTCCTGACTCAGACACTAGAACAGGGACCAGACACCCATCCCTAGTTGGAAGAATGGACAAAGGGAAGTAACAGGAAAAGGGACTCAGGCTCACCCTGCCTATGCCCAGAGCTGCCATTAGAAGTAGCAGGTTGGTTGTCTCTGTGACTGTTTATCAGCCCAGGAATATTGGGATCGCCAGGCTAGTTTACCTATTTATTCTCTTCCCAGCATCAAGTGCTGGGTTAAATCGTGCCTGAAACCCATAGCTCTCAATGTAGGTTCAGCTTCGTCCATCTATGTAAAATAGCTTTGTGTCCATACTTAAACCTTCCATGTACTACTTTTCTAGTTTTAAAGAAACAACATGATTTCTGTTTAGAAACGAAGTACAAATATGAAAAGTCCGCTTCTTAAGTTTGTTGGAAAGGTGCGTTTAGAAACATTCAAAGCCTCATCCAGAGCCCAGAACACAAGATGCTCACTTGTAAACCCCATTAGGCTCATTTCCCATCCGAGGGAACACAAGAGAGCAGTTCCTGCCTGTGTGGGCCTCTGACAACTCCCACGGGCTCTTTCAAATCACATCCTAAGCCCTGCTGGACTTGCCCCAGACATATGACATGGCTGATCAGGCTGAACTGTAGCTTTCAGTTCTGCCTTCAATTGGTTCCCCTGTGTAGACATTCTCTGTGATACCAGCCTTCCACTTAAGGGAGGAAGAGGCTGTTTGGGCATGGGTATTATTTTCTTAAATGCAGAATAAAACGGGAGCAGCAGGGTATTTCAGTGAAATATCTCCTTTGAACTGTCCTATTCATTTGCTCTTTTATGAATTCACAGCTAGGGGTTTCCAGCGGATCCATTTGATTGCTCTCATGTACAGAGTGTAGAGACAGCAAAGAGGGGATTCCTGTAGATTCTTAACTTATTAACAAAGGCTGCTATGACTGCGGCAAGCCCCAGAACTGACAGCCAGTTTCAGTCCTTTGTAGGGGTTAAGAGAGGTGGACAAGCTGGGAGAGAGGAGGAGGAAATTTTAATAAAGACCCCGAATCGGCAGCTAAGGATAGAGAAGTGCAAGGGGGAAGAGAGGCATCACTCAAGGACTGGAAGACCTCCTCTCATTCTTCCTTCAGTTCTCCATCTGAGTAGATGTTCATCGGGATACCTCAGGCTTGGGACGGGCAACTCTGTGCTTGTGAGCATACCTCATAACTTACTTGTGGTTCTTTTAATTTGTTAAAAAGCCACACGTGACAATATAATGCCTATACATTAGCAGGATTGTTTTGAGGTTGTGCCTTCTAAAGAGAGGGTTGTAAAATAAACAGTGCCCTTTTCAACACTTGTTTTCAGTGGAAATCTCTAATGGGAATATTCTTAGTTTTACATGGAGGGGGATTTCAGAGATATAAATGAAGAAAATGTGTGTGTGTGTGTGTGTTTATGTGTGCATAACATAGAGGTTGACATTAGATGTATTCCATAATCTCTCCCAATTAATTCATTTCAGATTTATTTTTTATTTTTAAGTGTGTGTGTGTCCCCACATGAGTGCAGGTGCCCGTGGAGCCCAGGAGAGGGGAAGATACACTCAAACTGGAATTACAGGTGTTCCAGTATTCCGTGAGTCTTGGGAACCATGCGATGGCTCCCTACAGGAGCTGGATGTGCTCCCCACTGTCGAGCCACCTCCAACACCTCACAACTTATTCTCTTAACACAGGCACTCTCATTGAACCTGGAGATCTTCAATTTTGTTAGACTCACTGGCCAGCAAGCCCTAGTTTGGATTGAAACCCTCCTGGTATCAATTCCGCAGTGCCGAGATTATAGCTACATGTCCCTGGGCCTGATTTTTTTTTTTTTTTTTTAATGTAGGTTCTGGAGTATCAAACTCAAGTTCTCAGGCTTGCACAACATCCTCTTTCCTGACTGAGATCCGCCCAGCCCCCAATGGGGAAATTTTAATGCTAAATGGGTAGTGTTGTGAGCTCACTAAAAGACACGAGAACAGGTGACTTGAATGCCACCATTGTGTGGTAGACAGAAAAGACTTTGTCAGGTGCATGTAGCTAAGTGCTTTCTGGCCCAGCTTCCTTCTTAAGAACAAGTCTCTGAAATTAACTGGGTCATGGAGTTGCCAAGATGGAAACCTGGCTTCTCATTGCTTCCTCAGAGTCCGAGCTTCCCTTCAGTTGTAATCCATGGCTCCTTTCCACGGCCTTTGCTTCTGAGTTTGAAAGGTCTTCACTCAGACCCGCCTATGGGGTTTTGACAGGCTCTTGACACTTGTGGAACCCACCAGTGATCCTTGGGTCTTAATATAGTTCTTGCAACCAGCTGAAGGTGTTTGATGCTGGTTTTTCTATTTATTTACCAAAACTCCCTTTCCTACTAGTGGTTCCCTCTCCCATCTCCAAATCAAAGAGCAGGGTCTTTGATGAATGGTCAACAGCAGAAGTGACAGGCGGAGAGAAAAATGTGTAAATTCTCCAAATGCAACTCTTTGTTATGCCTGCAGGACTTCCAGTGGGCTGTTTTATAGTTTGCTTTAATTTATCTAACTAATGACATGAAAGATAAAAAATTGGTAAAAACTATAGTGTTTGGCTTGCTTAAATTAAGTTTATGAGTTTTGCTTAAGCCTGCCAAACAAGTTAAATATTTCATGGCTTTCACAGGCTACAGTTCTAATATTTATAACTCTTGTGTACAGATTTCAAAAAATTATAATTACAACTCCCAGGATCCCAGATATAGCAGATGTTCAATATTTCTACAATGTTGGCAGAAATGCCTCTCATGCTCTTTTTGATCTCCTACCCATGTATTGTATCTGTTGGAACAAGCTGTTGATAAGAAAGTCGACCTGCCATTCTTTCGTTTTAATGACCTTGGAAAAACTAATTCGAAATAGGAAGAGAAATGGAAAAGGTGATTTTTGCTCTCCTAAAAATACATTACTGCACATAAGCAATGCTTCTACTGGAAAACGACATGGCAGTACATTTTGGCACAAGCCATGTTTTATTAACTTTATGACCACAATGTTCTTCTGTACAATTTCCATCATTTTAAAATTAAAAATGCAAATCTCCCTCTTTTTTTTTCTTCTTCATCTCATGAACCAAATATGTATATCATTTGCTCTTTTGGAAACTTTTCTGTGGTTATGGTTTAAGACTGATGGACTCTGCTTATAGGACTCACACTACTAGCTCTGGGAAGTATTAATTTAAGCCCCCAACACAAATATATTAGCCTTTTTGTTATTGTTGCTATAGGCAGAATCAGAGACAGTGAGCTTAAGAGAAATTAAATATACGTTAAGAAGTTCCTAGTTCCTAGAATGGGTTATGTAATGGTGTGACAAACTCAACTCTGCTTCTCAGTTTGACTAAGGTCTAGAGTAGATTGAAGGAAGATCTGTACATTCTGATGTGAAATACTTAGGCTCATAGTCACAAGCAAAAGAGACATAAACATACATTTATTTCAGTTTGTTTTCTCACAGCGTAAGTATTTGAAAAGCATCCATACCTTTCTAGTGTCATTATCTGTACAAATAACCCACTGTAGACACCTAAATATAGGCAAGTTTTTCAGGAAAGTTAACGAACCTCAAATTCACAGGTTCGTGGTTTTCTCTTCCCACATCACCAATGACTTTTCTGTCTTCTACCTCAGGTTCACATTTAATAAAATTATCTGTGATGAAATGAGATGTGACTTCCGGAAGAGCTTCTAGCCGGAGGAGACGCCTGAGGATGCTTGAGAGAGGCATCGCTAGCTACCAGAAATAGTTGTCTGTACAGCTGGGCTTTTAAGCAGGCAGGCATTATGAAGTGTACCCAACACTGACTCTCTGATGTTCACGGATGGCAGCTGGCTCTTGAAGGGTACCAGGGTGAGACAGCCTTGGGTAAGTAGCAAGTGTCCTCTGCCCGACATAATAATGTAATGGTCTCGTGTCTCTCATCTTGCAAATAGGCAGAGCTGCGTCATAGACATGGAAGGGTATTCCAAACACATGGGCCTCGTGACCTGCTGTTGAGTGCTTATGGGAGCATTAGAGGTGGGTGGTCTAAGCCTAGCTTTTAGGGCTCTTCAGCTTTCCCCACCTCTTCCCATTTTACAGGGGTGGCCTCTTAGGGTTCGTTCCACTTTCCTTCAAGGATCGTCTAAGTTATGCTATAAATTGTATGAAGGAATGACTGTTGTCAACCATCTCTGTCACTGGGACAATGGCGAAAATGGCTGAAGCTCTTTGCAGATACTTAGAATTGTCCTTGCAACTGTTTTCAGTAAGACTTGAGCCAAACTGGGGCCGTGTGTAAACGTTGCAGCTACTATGTAGGCATGGAATATAGGAAAGAGGTATGGAGCACAGGTCAGAGGTGAGCATGTTCTAAGCTTCAAGACGGTTATAGAAATTCTAGAATAGTAAGTCTACAAATTGGGGTGATTTCAGTGAGAATACAAAGTGGCAGGGAGCTAACAGGATTCCCAGAATTCTCTTCTCTACTATGAGCCACAAGAGACATTTGGCACGTGGAAGCAAGAGAAATGCTATTCTGTTCTTTTGAACTGGGAGACATGAGGCAGCAGATGCTCCTGGAGCTCACAGGCACTGTCACATCTGTGTTGGCTCACCTGGCTGGTGGGCACATTGTATGGTCTCAGTGGTCTCTTCCTTGAGGAAGATGGGCATAAGCTTTACCCACAGGACACCCTCACCTTTGGTAGTTAGCCCTCTGAAGGTAAAAAGACACAGGTACAGGTCTGTCCAGGTTCATGATTTCCCTTTATGCTTGAAGTTTGGTTTTGTCTTCTGGCTTCTTTAATAGCGTTTATTCCCAGGCGCCCATGCTGTGATGATTTCTGACTTCAACACCAAGCCCATAAGTAGCAGCATGTGTTCAGTGTTTAACCAGCTCACACGAGTGAACAGAGCTAAGGCTGTACAGTAAATCTTTTAGAACGTATATATTTCCTTGTGTTTCTGTTTCTCTGGGTGAACTCTGATGCATATATCTGTCACCCGCCCCACCCCCAACATAGTTCTCTGCTTGAAGCAAGCTATCTCATTCATTTCAGTTCATTCACAGTCACTGGCGAGGGCAGACTGCTGGATGCAGGGACCCAACGACAAGCAAAGCAGGGTCTGTGCACACATGTCACACACGATGTGGTGGAATTGAGGAAAGCTTCTGTGTTAATGTGCTGAGGTTCTGAAAGTTCACCTCGTTGGTCTTATTAACCATGAAGTTGGAATGGCTGCTTTTCGGACTTTGGTAGTAAAGTTTAACTAGACAGATTCTGACCATGAGGTATCCCTTTAACTCCTGGGTTTGAAATAAAAATTGTTCAAATAAAATAAAAAAATACACTTATTTTGTATAAGATGTTATTTTAACATCTAGTACACACAGTATACACATTATAAAAACACACTATATATAGACGATTGGTAGAATGGCCAAGTTTAACTAATAAATCTGTTCATAATCTCATACATTTTCTTATGTTTTAAGGTGATACCACTTAAAATCTATTCTCTTGCTATTTCTAAGAGTACCACATATTGGGTCTGGTGACATAACTCCATGGACAAAGGCACTTGCTTCAAATTTGATGAGTTGAGATAAATCCTCCAGACACACATAGTGGAAGGAGAACCTGACTATGGAAAGCTGTTCCCTGACCTCCACGTGTAAGCCATAGCACGTGTGTGCCTGCACTGCACACTTGAATTCACACACACACACACACACATACACACACACACACACACACACACACACACACACACACACGCAAACACACACACAGAATTGAATGAATGAATCAATGAGTGAATGAGTGTATAAAAACAACACAGTACAGTTGGGCGGTGGTGATGTACATCTTTAATCTAACGACTCAGGACGCAGAGGCAGAAGGATCTCTGAGTCCAGTCTGGTGTATGAGAGAGTTTCAATACAGCCAGGGTTACATAGACAAACCCTGGCTGGAACAAACAAACAAACAAACAAACAAGCAAATGCAATGCATTGCCAGCAACTACTGTCACTATGTGACAATACATCCCGAAGAAGTGCTTCTTTTCTAACTAAAATTTTGCTTCACTGGCCAATAATGTCCATCTGCATTGTATTCCAGTCTTTCTGCCTGAGTTCAGCTACTTTAAATCCCAGTTATCTGCACAGTTAGGTAGTATTTGTCCTGTGCCTGGTTGATTTTACATAACATGTCCTCAAGGCTCATCCATAATGTCACCAATGGGATTCCCTTCTTCTCAAAGGCTAAGAGGCATTCATTTCATGGTGTCTACAAACTGCATTTTCTCTCTTCGCTCACGATGGTGTACCCACAAGTGGATTCATTCCTGGGCTGTTGAGCACCTGGGCTGCAGCACTTGAGATGCGGTGTTTCTTCGACATGCAGATTTTACTTCCTTTATTTAGCTCTGTGATTGTTAGATCATACAGGGATTCTGCTTAACCCTTTTGATTTTTTTGTTTTGAGGACTTTAATTTTGCACCCCCACAAACAGTATGGTAGAGTGTTGGTTTTGCTTTGACCTGTTATATTTTATGACTGTAATTGGTTATTTTTGATCATCTCCAACCCAAGACAGGCATGATCACAGCTCACATGGTTTCTCTGATGACCAATAATGATGAACATTTTTTTCACATACTCCATGCCCATTTGCGTGTCTTCCTTTGAGATACATTCTTCAGATTCTTTTCTATATGTTTTAAAAATTAGACTACATATTTTTGTCAATGAATTAATCATATTTTAAAGTATATATGTTAGATATATAGATATATATTTTAGGCATATAGTATATATTTTAGATCCCCTTTCAGATATGCAGTTTATAAATGTTTTCACTATTTTCTGAGTGGTCTCGTTACACTGTTAATTATTTTCTTGTCATCTTTTAACTTTGATTTATTCTTCTGTGTCCATATTTGTGTGTGTTGCCTGCACCTTTAGGATGATGCCCAAAATGTGTATATGCAGAATAGTGTCACAGAACTCTTACCCTATGAGGTTTGGCTTTACAGTTTCACATCTATGTCTTCATGCTCTTGCAATGATGATGGTGGCATGTCATCCTTAGTTTTAAGAAAATTCTGCACTATTTTCATAAACTTGGATTAATATCCAGTTTCCCCAGCCCCATTTATTCGAGAAGTTGTACTATTTCTATTGTATATTCTTAGGACTCTTTTTGAAATCAGCTGACCCTAAATCTGAGGATTTATTCTTGGGCTTTTAATTCTGTTCCAGTGGTCTGGTGTCTGTTATTATACAAGTGTCACACTGTTTTGGTTACTATATTTGCATTTTGAAGTCTCACTTTTAGGTTAAGATTTTTTAGTTTTTGCATGGTATTGGTACAGTGACAGGCAAGTGGACCAATGGAATAGGATTGAAGACCCAGAAAATGAACTCACACACCTATGGTCACTTGATCTTCGACAAAGGAACTGAAAACATCCAGTGGAAAAAAGATAGCCTTTTCAACAAATGGTGCTGGTTCAATTGGAGGTCAGCATGCAGAAGAATGCCAATTGATCCATTCTTATCTCCTCGTACTAAGCTCAACTCCAAGTGGATCAAGGACCTCCACATAAAACCAGATACACTGAAACTAATAGAAAAGAAACTGGGGAAGACTCTTGAGGACATGAGCACAGGGGAAAAGTTCCTGAACAGATCACCAATAGCTTATGCTCTAAGATCAAGAATTGACAAATGGGACCTCATAAAATTACAAAGTTTCTGTAAGGCAAAGGACACCCTCAAAAGGACAAAGCAGCAACAAACAAATTGGGAAAAGATCTTCACCAACCCTACCTCTGATAGAGGGCTAATATCCACTATATACAAAGAACTCAAGAAGTTAGACCCTAGAGAACCAAATAATCCTATTAAAAGATGGGACACAGAGCTGAACAAAGAATTTTCACTTGAAGAAATTCGGATGGCTAAGAAGCACCTTAAGAAATGTTCAACATCATTACTCATTAGAGAAATTCAAATCAAAACAACCCTGAGATTTCACCTCATACCAGTCAGAATAGCTTAGGTTAAAACTCAGGAGACAGCAGGTATCAGTGAGGATGCGGAGAAAGAGGAACACTCCTACACTGCTGGTGGGATTGCAAGATGGTGCAACCACTCTGGAAATCAGTCTGGCGGTTCCTCGGAAAACTGGGCATGACACTTCCAGAGGACCCTGCTATACCACTTCTGGGCATATACCCAGAGGATTCCCTGGAATGCAAAAAGGACACATGCTCCACTATGTTCATAGCAGCCTTATTTATAATAGTCAGAAGCTGGAAAGAACCCAGATGTCCCTCAATGGAGGAATGGATACAGAAAATGTGGTATATTTACACAATGGAATATTACTCAGCAATTAAAAACAATGAATTCATGAATTTTTAGGCAAATGTTTGGAACTGGAAAATATCATCCTAAGTGAGGTAACCCAATCACAAAATAACGCACATGGAATGCAATCACTGATAAGTGGATATTAATTAGCCCAGAAGCTCTGAATACTCAAGACACAATTAGCATATCAAATGATTCCCAAGAAGAAGGAAGGAGAGGGCCCTGGTCCTGGAAAGGCTTGATCCAACATTGTAGAGGAGTACCAGGACAAAGAAGTGGGAGGGGGGTGATTGGGGAATGGGTGGAGAGAAGAGGGCTTATGGGACATATGGGGAGGGGGGAACTGGGAAAGGGGAAAACATTTAGAATGTAAACAAAGAATATAGAAAATAAATAAATAAAAAAAGATTTTTTAGTTTTGCATTTTGAACCTGTTTTAGGTTAAGATTTTTTTTTTTGATTATCTAAAAGCATTTGTGCTTAGGGTCAGAAGAATTCTTAATCATGATGATCTTTCTCTAGAATTAAAAATGTCAATGTTTTTCAAATTGAAAGCATTTTCATTCAAAACCTTTACCCTGAGTATCATGTCACTGAATTTTACAAAGATGTTGTAAGTTAGGATGTATCAATATAATGTTCCATTTATAGATAAAGAAACAGTGTTTCCCAGGTCAACATTAACATCTAAAATTTCTGCTTTGTAGGATGGGTCTTCTGCTCCAGTGAGGTGTTTCTCCTTCACAAGCCTGCATTAAAATCCTTCCCAACAGAGGGAAGGGCAGGATGCTTCTCACAGGTATGAATTGCCCCGTGGTTACCTGAAGGACAACATGCTATATTCTCTCTTATTTTTCACTTGGAGTGATGAGTTCTTAAACTCTTAAGTGAATTCTTTTAAGGTGCTGTGTAGTATTTATAAATACTAACCCGTTTCTCAGAATCGAGCAACTTCCCTCTTCATTAGGTATCCCGTATGCATATTTTCCATATCAAAATCCACTTAAAGCTTAAGTGATTTGTCATATTGGATTTATCTGGCCGCTAGCTTCTAGAACCATATAAACAATCCTCTTTCCCTTTGGCCCTTTTGAATTTAATCTAACTCAGCTATTTTTTAAGTTGAAATAATTCACCAAATATTTTTAAGCTAGAAAACCTGAAGTAAAAACCATTGCTCTTGCAAAGAAGAAGAAAAGCTAGAACTCTCTTGGGGAAGGTTAAGGGCTGTCCTACCTTCTAGTGGATAGGAAACTTCATCATTTATTGTGGGAAATCTATGTTAGACATGGACATTTGTCTTTTAGCAGGTGGCTGTTCATATCATGTACACTTTATACCAGCTGCTCAGAAAACAGAACATGATCCTGAGCTGTGGAATCGATGTGCAAACTTTCAGTACCTGAGAGAGATCTGCTTGTAGTATTTTCTTATTTAATTTAGCACAAGGTGTTACCTGAGCAATCCTAGGCCCTCAGATGTAGTAGAGAGATAATTCAATGCTCCCCCAGTGTCTAGATACTCTTCATGTTTGAACAAGGCCAGTGTTACTGGATGATGTGAAACTACAGCCATGATAGGAAATGATTCATAAATCTTCAGCGATGTTAGTTTTCATTGTCTCAAAGATATATAGTTTTAAGGCTGGCTTCTTTCATTTTTGTTTTTATTTACTAAAATCATTTTTAGAGTAAAGGTGGTTGAACATATTCAAAATGCATTTCCCCATAGTCACTAAAACTCAGTGTTAAATCATAAGTGGTGTCTGTGATGCTTGTGATTTTTCTTAGGGTTGGGATATAGAGAGAGTTTTTATATTCTTATTTGTATATGTAATATACAAATGTTGTGTATTAGAATATACAAATATTCCAATATTTGTATATGTGTCCCAATGTGTGTGTGTATGTGTATATGCGTGTGTGTGTGTGTGTGTGTGTGTCTGTGTCTTCATGAGCCAATTAATATTTAACACAGGCCTCAACTGGAAAAACCAGATCCCCTTTCCATAACCAGGGTATGGATTACTCAAGGTGATTGGCTAAGGAATTCTGCCCTTGAAAGTGTATCACTCATGTCACTTGCCATAAGAAAAAGATGGATTCTTGAGTTCTTGGGAGGTTTGGAGAAATTTAGTACAGTAGTAATGAAAAGGAAATATATAGACAAAAATGTCTGGTTCTAAAGTCAAAGTTATTGGAGGAGAGAGCTTGCTTCCCACGAGGTGGACACTGCTTAGAACTCTGGTTTATCTGTTAGAGATGTCTTTTTATGATGTCAGTAACAAAAACCCCTAGATTATAAGGCTGAAAATGAATTCAATACTTGGTAGCCCTTGGTTCTAATAGTTACTGATGTTTTCCCCCATTTCTTCAACTCCGGCGAGAGAAATTATAAACATGAAAAGAAAACAGAAAAACCCAGGTGTTTTGTTGTTAATGGGATTCATAGGTTATTGCGATGATACTTATATTACTAATATCACTTACAGGTTATCTATGAAATATTTTCTGATCGATTTTACTGTAAAACTTATCATTGAAATGATATCTGTTGCCTTACTTAGTTGTGGACTGAAATGCCGTCATAATTCTAAGTCTCCAGCAAGGTTAGCCCTTATATGGCAGGACAGACAAATTGAATCTTAAGAGATTTAATCTTCATGGCTTCTTTCTTCTTGTAGCCATTCTTTCTCAAAAGTTAATATAAAGCTTTTGGAGCTTGAATTGTTTTATGTTGTGTATTTGTCTTTGTTTTTTATAAATTTAATAGTCTGTAAGTTCATCCTCACACACTAAACCACTACCCAGTACAGATGAGATCGGATGTGAGCCATTCCGCTTTGTGTTGCCGTTGATGGTTATCAGAGAAGCTACAAGAGGAATTTCTCTAAATGGTCATATAAATCTCCCAAATGGGAAGCCGGGCCTCTGATTTGTATGCCAAGCAATTGGAGCCTTGTTTGAATGAAAGGGCTGTGGCGATGTTAGGCTGATATTAGACCATTGACACTTAACCTGCTGACTCTTTAGCCTTCCCGAATTCCCTGCTGGAAATAAACTTAGTGTTTTCATATAACTTTCCTGCTGATCAAATTCACATCACCAGATCCCTCATTATCCTCAAGATGAATCTATCTGCAGGTAGGAAATGTAAAGACAGTTTCTAAGGCATAAGAAAAAGTGACTAGAAAATTATTTTAAAAGGAGAATAGTACTGATAATAATGCTTGAATCTGACTAACTGTTCACATGAGCACTCTGCAAGCTGGCATCTACCACAGTTGAGTGTCAACTCCTTGGATGACAAGGGGAGACAGTTCCAATTGGCGTATTTTGTTACTTTCACAAAAGGGTCCTGGATTTTTGCTGTCCAGGTTAGAGGTTTTCTTACAAGTACCATACAGTGGATTTCCAGAAATTTTCTTTTGTTCCTCAGCCTTCAGAGACCTCCCACGAGTCTCAGAGCTTAGCGTGCACACAGATCATCGAGGGATCTTGTTAAACACTGGTTCTTGTTTGGGCCAATAAAGTCTGAGGGTCTAGATGACTGGATCCTAGCCATCTTGACCCCACTTCTCTGCGGACTGTGCTGAAGTCCTTGACTAGAAGCTCTGTGTGTGATCTCTGAACGCAGCATTGAAATGACCTCGAGATGTGTTGGAAATGTAGTTTCTCTCATATTGAAGGAGTCAGCAGTCTATCTCTCCTCCTCCTGATCCATATTGGAGGTCATAACCAAGACTTTGCTTATAACCAAGACCGTGAGCCACACCCAGCCTGTATATGGTCTGAGAAACCCTTCTGTGTGATTTAGACGCACCCTGAGATCTAAACCAATGCAGGTCTGTGCCGCACAAGAATCCAGGACTTCTAAAAATGCCAAGACTTGGGCCTCACCACAAATTTGGAATATCTGACAACGCTGTCCTTATTGTTTCTACCTCCCCAAGGGGGAAAAGATAACCTTAAAAAACACACACACACACAAAACACTTTATTTGTGTAGTTAGTGAGCGGTGGGGCTTGGACGGAAATCAAGGTTCTGCTCTTTCAAGCACAAGCCCTTGTTCGTTCCCGCCATAGCCTCTCTGCTGAGTGTGTCTGGAGCTAGGGATCTGAGAGCAGAGACTTGTGTGTGTTGTGTGTACTGCCCTGCTTCCAGTCTGGGCAGAAATGCCCATCAATCTATGTCCTTTCAAGAGAACGCTTTCTTCGAGGTCCTCCACACTACTTGGCTTCTCTCCCAAGCAGTCACTGAGCATACACTTAATTTCTTCTTAAAAGCCACCTGGTTTTGTTTTTGTTCGTGCGTATGCCTTTTTGTTAAGTGGGTGAGGGATGTGTAATCTATCTCATGCATAATTTGTTTAAGACGAGTCATTAAAAATGCACTAAAGTTTAATATGCTGTATATGCTCCTGCAAGAGTTCCTTCCCCCCCCCCCATGCAAACGATTTTTCAAAGTTTTAAAAATAGTCCTTATTGCATACCATTGTTTGCAGTACCTCATTTTAAAGCTCTAAAATTAACATTTCTTTCCTATCACTTCTGTCTTCTGCTTGCCTGTTATTGATTTCTCTCTCTCTCTCTCTCTCTTTTTAACTCTCTGCGTGTCTAATGGAAACGGAGCTAATGGGCCTTTGCTTTGTTTATTCCCTTGCTTATGCGGCAGCCGCAGCGTGGTTTTGATGTGGTCAGCACAGCTCTGGAGTGGGCTTTGGAGCCGCGCGCGGCAGCAGTGGAAGGGAGTCCATAGCCACATTCCCTTTGATTTCTGTTGATTGTGAATAAGTTTCTCCCGCGGAGGCCTTCTTTCCCTGTCACCGCCCGTTTTGTTTGTCTCTCTGTTGTGTTTTGGTGAGGCGGTCTCATTTTCCTTCAAGGGTATCCCTGAGAGCGGTAATCACAAAAGATATATGCCCTCCATATGCCCTCCTTGACTGACTGGGAAGATCAAGCTAACTGCCACCTGTGAGCAGCTTCTCCCTGATTCATGAAGCAATCTCAGCCTCTCACTAATCCGACACTGGCAGACAGACGAAGAAGAGCTGAGCATCCTTGAGGACTGGGAGACGTGGACCGAGCGCTGACTGCTGTATTTTATGTACCGACTGACAAATAACTTGGGGAGAGCATACCTTTCATTTATCTCTTAATAGATGAAAGATGTATTTATTGAGGATTCTAGGGGTGAGAAAGGAAGAGTTTTAAAAACCGTGAGCTCCATCAGACAGATGTCTATATCGTTTGCCAAATTTCAGCGATCTGTGGTCAAAAATAGCAAGGATCAAATTAGAGAAAAGCTCGTGAGTGGGGTGAAAGACTGAAGGGAGTGGCACCTCCCTACCCAGGAATGGCAAATGAACACATTGTCCTTTGTGACTGACTTAAAGCATTCTGGCTGGGTGAGATCCTGAGACGACCATTATAAGCTCACGTATTCTATGCTTTCTGTCTTGTAGTCCACTCGTTTATTTATTTATTTATTTATTTATTTATTTATTTATTTATTTATTTATTTTACCAGACACACCAGTTAAGCAGAAGGTCTGGTCTCTGGTGCAAATATTAATGAACAGTGAAATGCCCCAAAGGCAGGAAGCATGGGAGAAGGAAGAGGACTTGATCAACCACAAATGGATAATTATTCTCTAAATAATTAAAAGCTGATGTTATGCAATCAAGGACACAGCTCAGAATAAATACTGACAGGACAGAAAACAGTTGATTTTCTTCCCACTTGTGGAATTCCCCGGAGCTCTCTGGAAAATTCATGTGTGGAAATTCTCTTTTATTATATTCTCCAGAAACGACCAGAATGACTTCCACCTATTTTCAAATTATTTTTAAAATATATGTATCTTTTTAATTTTTATTGGTTATTTTATTTATTTACATTTCAAATGTTGTCCCCCTTCCCTGTTTCCCCTCCTTAAAACCCCCATCTCATCCCCTTTCCCCTCTGCTTCTGTGAGGGTGTTCCCCTACCCAAACACTGCTAGAATTCCTCGATGCTGGGGTGTTGAGCCTCCACAGGACCAAGGGTCTTTCTTCTCCCATTGATGCTCTACAAGGCCATCCTCTGCTACATAAGCAGCTGGATCCATGGGTCCCTCCATGAGTACTCTTTGGTTGGTGGTTTAGTCCCTGGGAGCTCTGGGGTATCTGGTTGGTTGATATTGTTCTTCCTATGTTTTTGTGAACCCCTTAGCTCCTTCAGTCCTTCTATTGCAGGGCTGAGCATTGAGCCTAGGGACTTGTGTATTGATGATTCATGGGGCAGGGTGAAAGGAAGATGAGTATTTTCAGACCCCATCAGACAGATGTCTTAACGAGTCAGGAGAGCACTCTACTGTTGAATGATGTCCTTTTTCTCTGGAAACAAATTGATTTAAAGCAACCATGCACACTTACCTATTCAGTTACTTCTTTAATTTCTCTTTTCTCTTTGGTGATGCTAGGAACAGACCCCAGGGCTTCACACATACCAAGCAAACACTGTACTGCTAAAGCACATCTCCAACAGAATGATGCCCATTACCAAGTCATGTCCAACAGAGGAGCAGCAGGTTCTCCCTGCTGGTGGGAATACGAGCCTATGGAGAGGGCTGGGGGGGGGGGGCAGCAGGAGTGAGAGGTTGCCTCCAGCCCTATCTCTGATTTGTTATATAGCTTTAAACAAGTCTCCTTATCACGGGCTCTCTATTTTCTTATCTGTTTAGCCAGGATTATGTTGGCTGCTCACCCAGCAAATATATTTTAAAGATTAATGGAAGAGTGCTTGCATCGTAACTTTGAACTCTTTATGTCGAAATGATACACCATCCTTGCTACGCTGTTAAAATTCATAAAAAAAATATTGAACTTAACTTTTATCTAAATGCTCAAAGGCTGTATCTAAAAGACCTGAGTATTTGGTTTCAAGAGATGCTACAGGTAAAGAACAGGTAAGTACAGCTCGGGGCTAGTATTTGCTTTAGGATGTCTGTGCACAAGCACACCTAGAAGATTCTTTTTTTTTCCTTGTTCAGTGGTTTGGATGCTAACACAGTGCTTATTTCATTTTAGTCTTTTACACTTAAGACCCTACCATTCTTGTTCCCGGCTGCGCAGAGCCGAGAGGTCTTGCCTTTTGCCCACCTGCAGTCTCAAGCCACCTTGGCAACTTGTGTGGTTATGCTCAGTCATCTGTGATGGGCGGGGACAGTCACTTCTCTTTTTTCCCCTGAAGGTGTTTGAGGAATTAATACAAAACAGGAAATGAAAGGCTATGAGAAAAAAAAAGATTAACTAGTCGTGATCATGGATGACTAATGTTTGTTAAGGGCTAAAAATAATTTGACCTTGGGGGTGGTTTTCCAGAATTCTTGAAGTATAAAATACGTAGCTACATGTTAATAAAACTATATTGGAGACATTCGAACATTGACTAGGTTCCAGAGAGCACACAAAATGGTTAAAGGCATACTTTCAAAAAGAGTGCTTACTATCTAAGAATATATATATGGCTTTCTAAATAGCAGGGACTATATCAGGTTTAGAGAACATTCCAAGATTAACACAAATCTCTTCAGTAATTAATATCTCAACCAAAAACTATGGCAAAAAGGGCCTTCAGGTTGATAGCTACCTAATTGAAAATCTTACCTCACTAATGCTTGCTTTTTTTCATATTTAAAAGTATTCCAGATTTATTCCAAATGTTGTGTAAACCTCACTAATTATATGTGCATATAGAATAAAAAATGTATTAAAACTTAGCACGGGGGTGTAGCTACTTCACAAAGGGAACGAGACAAGTATTTAAAAGCCCCTATAATCCAAGAGAGCCTTTTAGGTCAGGAAATGGGGACTGTAACATCTGTGTAAAACTAAGGGAATTTTAACTAATTGTTCATGTTGGACAATAGCCAAAACCCTGGAGTTAGCACACCTGGGTAATATCTATTTAATGTTTCTAGAGAAATATATTCACATGAGGAAGCAAACAATAAAACTTTTAAAAGACTAATGAGGGTGAAGGAGAAATTTTAGGAAATACATTTATGGAATGATATTATAGAATCTCGCCATAAGTGTCAGAAGGCAAACAAAGTTATATCCAGAGAAAAAAATAAAGGAGAAAAGAGGCATCAGGAGATTGGTGTTGTTTCACAGGAGTCTCTACGGTCCTGCTTACACAGACATAGGGTTTGATCTTCCAGTGGCTTCACGATGTGACACACGGTTGCCATCCATGGAGAGAGGTTCAGACTCACCACACATTTCAATCTGACAAAGATTTCACTTCTCAGAGAGCTTTTTCAGTTACATGGATGGAGGGGGGGATGAAAAAGAGTCTGGAGACTATAGGTCCAAAGTGGAGGGCATGAGGGCATGGGGAACATGCTCACTGGCTCCTAGACACTCCAGTCACACTGCTCGGGTAAAAACAAGAGAAGAAGACAGATTCAAAAAGAAGAAAGGAAAGCCTGCCAAAATATTTAAGCCAAATGTCCTGAGTGATTGAATTAAGAAACAATTCTACTATTGCATAGCAGTGCACAGAAGGATCCGTGGTCATATGCAGGATTCTTGCAGAGGTCCAGGGTTGCTACTGTCATGGTGAAAGGCACCACTGTGATTTTAAAATTATGGCATTGGACTAAAGAAGATGACTTACTCAAAATTGTATGCTGTGCAATCCTGGGGGCCAGAGTTTGGGTACACAGTACCCACAAAGGAAAACAATCGTGTAATCGTGGCATTGGCAAGGTAGAGCCAAGAGGATTCCCGGGACTCCCCGACAGCCATTGTAACCTAGCCATGGAGCCACAAGTTCAGTGGAAGGTCTTACCTCCAAAGCAAAGCAAAATCCTATACAAGTCCCCCCAGTAAACAACCAAACAACCAAACAAACACAATGTGGAGGGTGACTGAGGAAGACACCTGATACCTCTGGCCTCCACACACATGTAATTGCCTTCCTTGATGCAATCACAGTCACACACACACATACCACAACTCTATTAAGTACATAAATAAAAATTATGGCCTTATCAAAAATATCATGTCTTGTGTGCTTCATTTTCTTTTTAAAAAAACTATATACTTATTTTATTTATATGAGTACACTGGGGCTGTCTTCAGACACACCAGAAGAGGGTGTTGTATCCTGTTACAGATGGTTGTGAGCCACCATGTGGTTGCTGGGAATTGAACTCAGGACCTCTGGAAGAGGAGTCAGTGCTCTTAACCTCTGAGCCACCTCTCCAGCCCACATTATGATTCTTAACAGCAGTGTGCTTCATTTTCATGAACGTATTCAATATGGTCAGACTGAACATCTTACCTTCATATTGGAAGTTTACGGACAGAGTCAGAATTTGGGTATACAACTGCCAACTAAAAGAAATGAGTAACACTAGAAAAAGTAAATGAAATATGCCAGCTGTCAGCACTGCAATTATTGATTATAATACTACGATAACTAGAGTATTATTAAAAGTAAAGTATAGTGCAGGCAGAGTCATGAACATGCCCATGGGTCTAGGATACCCATGCAGCAGAATTTTGACCAATTACTAAATGGAATTTAACCACCAGCATAAAACTTTAGATACTGTCTTAGTCAGGGTTTCTATTCCTGCACAAACACCATGACCAAGAAGTAAGTAGGGGAGGAAAGGGTTTATTCAGCTTACACTTCCACACTGCTGTTCATTACCAAAGAAAGTCAGGAACTCAAACAGGTCAGGAAGCGGGAGTTGATGCAGAGGCCATGGAGGGATGTTACTTACTGGCTTGCTTCCCCAGGCTTGCTCAGCTTGCTTGCTTATTGAACCGGAACTACCATCCCAGGGACGGCACCACCCACAAGGAGTCCTCCCTGCTTGATCACTAATTGAGAAAATGCCTTACAACTGGATCTCATGGAGACACTTCCCCAACTAAAGCTCCTTTCTCTGTGATAACTCCAGCCTGTGTCAAATTGACACACAAAACCAGCCTGTACAGAAGATACCTAAAGATAAGTTAAATATAATATCTCATGGATTTAAAGAGGTAAGATTCAGGAGATTTTAGATACTAGGTATAATTAGTTTAATCTCAAATTAAACATTGAAATAAATATTAAAGGGAAATTTACTAATCAATCTTTTTAGAATAGCATGATGAGCTATAAGTATTTTTAAAAGAATAAATAATGATAAGAAAATCTAATTACTTTCTTGATAGAATTCTGGAAGATTAAGTCAATGAAATTGCTATATTATACTTTGATTTTCGTTTTACAGATCATGAAATTATATTTGCAAATTTTATGCAAATTTACTAAGAGATTAATGTTGTCATGTTCTGTAGACCTAGGACAAAGAAAATGCTGTTAACATCATTGGTTTAAAAATGTACAAAGAGATTCCAAGGTCATGGGTTCTGTGCCTAGAGTAGTTAGATGGTTTCATATTCTTTCTCCTTATTCTCCTTCTCTTCCTCAATTTTTCTTTTCTTTTTTAAAAGAAGTCTATAAGCAAGATCCAGGTGACAGGATCTCCTCAGAGACAAGGGAAGAGAGGCATCCCAAAAGGTGAGACCATGGAAGTGACAGTTTTCCCTCCTGGTGGAGAGTCCAGGGCCCAAATGGGGAGGCAGCACTAAGCCTTTCATCACATCCTCTGCTAAGCACGGTTTTATGCTTGTTTTGTAGCAATATTTCTCATACTTTGCTGGATATACATGCCTGAAAAGGCTTATGACTGATAAAAGACCAGGTGATGTCTGAACATCTACTAACACAGAGGTATGTAGGTTGTCACTATAATATTTATTCCTTATTATTATATGTCTATGCGAGAGTGGATACATGCATGCCAAGGGGTTCCTATAGAAATCAGAAGACAGCTTTTTAGGGTATATCAATGAACAAAACAAGACACATTTTCTCTTGTGGAAATTATATTATTGTAGCTAGAGGGAAATTATTAAACATAATTGTTAGGATGGTAGAAAGCAGTGGCTGTGTACTATACAACAAAGAAAGTATCAGCGTAGCATTTGAGGGAAGGGTGCTCTTTTAAGAAAGCTCATCAGGGAAGGTGTAGATGACATTTTAACAAACATTAGGATGTCACAAATGACAGTCATGTCTGGGAAAAGTGTCCCAGGCAGAGAAAAGAGACAACACAATTGTCCTCAGGTGGATGTGTGGATCTGGCGAGCTTAATCAAAGATGGAGGTCAGAGAGATGACAGGTGACCCAAACACGTTAAATCTCTCTGGCCATTGTATAAACTTTAGCTATTCCTCTGTCAGGAAGAGGCACAAGATAATTTTTAACAGACATATAAAATCATCTGACCTGTTTAAAAGGATCATTTTTGTAGCTGTTAAAAGCCAACTCTATTTCATCAGGAATAGACATGGCACAGACTTGTAGAAGACTCTCAGAGTAAAACAGGGTCAATTTCATAGAATATAATTAGAATATAATTTAAGAAACCACAACCTTGAATTTCATAGCTTCTATTCCATGAATGCAAATATTTTCATTTCAATATATCTCTAGAGTGAAATTATTTCCAGGAGTCACTTATGAAAACAATATTTGATCCTCAAAAGTTCAAGACCATAAATCAAATATATAATTTAATTAGTGTGATGACTTATGTGTCTAATTCCATATAGTGTTCTCTATGTATCTGTAGGGGAGATCTTATTTAAACTATACAAAGTCTATGGGTCGGAGAACTGGTAATTACTGTCTTACCTAATTTGAAGTACCTGATACAACTACAGAGTCCCCGGAACAGGGTGGGACTCTGACTTTCTTAGTCCAAGCCTAAAGCTCTCTCCATCACTTTGCCTCAGACATGACCTACATTAAAACTGCTGTTAATGACCCATAAATGAAGGAAATTTTCAGAAGATATTAAATTGGAGGGGAAGGGGTAGTGCGTGGGCAATTAATGAGAGAGAAATAATAAAAATCAATCGTGATAACTTTGGTACTTCATCTCCTGACCCCCTATTTGCACCCGAAAGTCACTTATTCAAATACTGTTGGAAACTGGAGCTCATTCAAGGTCAAAACTTATGGTGAGGTGGCTACTAGCCAAAGCTAACTTTCTGTCAAAATTATCTTTAAAAGGAGGTAGGCAGAAGGTTCCCTTGAGGTCAGAAATAAAGGTATTTCGAAAACCTTGGGTCAAGCACAACTCTTAAAAAATTAAATGATGTGAAATTTGTCAAAAATTAGTAAGGTCTGTGAAGCTCCATTTAAGAAGTTAAACTGCCATAGATCATGGTGCTTGCTGGCTTTTAAACTTTCAAACTCTTTTCACCAAATCGGGTTGAAAACCAGTCAAATTGTTAAGTTTCTGTTTTACTAATAATGACTTTCATTTCTTTATTCCGTTTCCACCCCAAAGCCTCTTTCTGTATAGCTCTTGTTGAATGTGGGCTATTTTAAGATACAAACTCGCTTACCAGGTTAACCTTGAGTCAGGAGCTGGACTTGGCTCTGCACCTCTGAGACTCTAAGGCCATCACAGAGTGGATAATCATCTGGGTAGCCATACTTTCTAGGTTGACCAGTAAGCCTGCTCCACTGAATCAGCTCTGTCTCCAGAGAACTCATTCTTCACATTTCTTTTGTGTGTGAGAGAAGAACCAAGTGAACATCAGAGTTGGGAAAGTTGAGACGTTAGCACAGCAGAATTTTTCTATGAACAAAGCAGGATAATGAAGCCAGACTGAATGGGAAGTGCTATTTACTGAGTGTCTGTAGCACCACAGGCTTCAAGCTTGGTGCTTTTACATTCATTATTTTATTTCTCCTCAATGCAATGTAAGTTTGTATTTACTAATATTGAAATTGAGTTTTAGCAACTTTAAATAATAGTTGAATAAAAAGAAAGTTCCAACCAAAGATTGTTTGACTCCAAATCTCACAGCCTCATACTCCTTATTAAAATTAATCTAACGCTAGTTCTTATACATACGCCTAAGTTCTATTGGTGTAATATCTTTTACACTGTAGTCAAGATAAGAATGTATCACATGTACAGACAGTGAGGCTATTCATTTTAAATTCTGTTACTCTTTGGGAAAATATTGATTGGGCTGAGAATAGTTAGTCCCGATAAATTATGACAAAAGCTGGAGTTAGTTAGCTGAGTTAGATACACATCTTAAAGTCAAATATCCAAGCGAGTTACTCTAAGTATTCTTTATGGAAAATGGAAGATGCCACTGGTTGTGAAGACCGATGACATAGCTAAAAGTCAGAATCCAAATATGGAGAATTCTTCCTTTCAGTTTCTCATTTGGTTAAATATAATTACCAACATGTAATACTACTAAAACAGGAAAAAGCTAGAATAAAAGTAAAAAGATTTCACATCAAAGTGAAATATTGATGATTATTTCTGAACGCTATGCTGACAGACTCTAGCTAAAATCTGATTAGAAGATTAATGTCAGATATATTAGCCAGAGATGATCCCTCCATATCAATTTAAATCACATCACTCAGCCTTCCCAAGTCTGGGTGTGCTTTCAGCTATAATGACCTGAATTCAGAGCAATGCCTGACACTCCACTCCATCTCCTCTTCACTGTCCCCTGGAAGACATCCTGAGCCCTATTCATCTTTCTATCCCTAAGGTCCAAAATGATGCTCCCTCAAGATCATTATGCTCTCTTCAAATTAAAAAGATAAAGACAGTTTTCCTTTGATAAAAAAAAATATATATATCCTGGCATGTAGCCTTTGGATTGTTTTGGAAACACATTACAGGATTTCGCTATTAGTCGATAAACTTAATAAGATCTTGCTATGTAGATGTTAAAGTGAACTCAAGTAATTATTATGGCAAAATTCATTTTCCTCTGTTTAATATTTAATATCAGTTGCTTAAATGAGTAAAATTATACTTTGGTCCCAAGTTGTCATATGAGGAACTTCTTCTTCGGTTCATGTATTAAAATGTGGGAGTGTAATGAGGGCGAAAAACAAAGAAATTGGACCAAATTATGGCACATTCTCTTCTTCCCTTTCCTTCCTCACGTCTTCTGCTTTGCTTCTTCGCCGTTACCCTCGCTTTTGTTTTATTTATTAACCCCGTAGATGAAAAGGCAATAACCTCTAGTTATTTAGAAGACTAAATGGGTCCCTTAGCCTCATCATGTTAAAAATCCTATCAGTGCAGCTAACTGCTCATCGCCTCACACACAGAGAAGGTTACAACGACAACCGTGTGCTATTGCTCGAGAAATACACAACTCTCATCATTCTAAAAGAAATACAAGTTAGTGCCAGTTGTTGGTTGTTTTTCCTATCTTTAGTTTACGTAAGAAAGGACTGACTTTTTGTTGTTCGATTAAACAGTGTGTTCTGGCAATCAGGTGGGTTTCTTTTTTTTTTTTTTTTTAAATATTTGATGATTGGATACGTTTTATCTCATTTGTTTCTTTGCTTGAACTGTATAGTGACAAATCATTTCGAAGCATGCCGTGAAACATTTGATTTGGATGTCCTGGAACTTTTAAGATATATGTTATGAATATGTTTCTCAATATCACATAGCTATTAACTTTGTTTCCAAACTTCAGAGATTTAAAATTTGCTTCCTCAGGAAAGATATTATGTCCAGGCTTCAGAGAGGATATGGAAAGCGACTACACCCGAGTGTGGGCAGTTAATGTTGGTGTCGATGGATGGCTGTGAGCTTGAACTCTACCACTGGAGAACCATGTCTACATTTCCACGCCTGAAGATCACTGACAAAGCGGTAAGAATTTGGCTTCTAAAGAAGGCAACTTCATTGGATTTTATACCCAGGATGATTTAGAGCTATCTTTCATGTTCCAAATGGGAAATGAACAAGGAAAATGATTCTCAGCAGATGGGAAGCTGCCACAAAAGAGATTCAGGAGGCATAGTTTTGTCGGGTTTCCTTCTTTTCTGTGCTATGCTTATAGATCTTCTGAAACATCTAATCCATCGGTAATGCAAACCGAACCTAGCTTCCCTGCTAAACTAAGACTTAACACACCAGAAACGCTTTCAGCCTCAGTGAAGCTTTCTAATTTTTTTCAGTTATTAAGGCCATGTATCCAAGGAATTATATTTATTTTTTGTTCACTTGGACTAATTAATCAAAATTTGGCTAACAAGACCCCATTAAAATACAAGACACGTGCTCATTTTCTCAACGCAAAGGAAATATCTCGGTCTGAAAGACAACATTCTCCCAAGAAGTTATTTCCACATTTAGAAGGTTCTACTAAAAACAAACCATGCCTTTAATTAGGACCCAGAAATCTGATGACATGTGAATGTTCCCTTACAAGCATGGCTTTCATTCATTAGGTGTGTCCCTGAGTTTCCTGTTTAATTTTAGGTTAATGAAATAAATACCTTAATACAGCTCTATATTCTTTTCATATCCTAATGCTCTATGAATGAACAGGGCAGCATTTCAAATTCCAGGCTCAGTCTCTGCGTCTCAAACAGGGTCAGACTGTTGAATATACTTAGCAGACCATCATCCCATTCTAAGAACAAAGACATTGTACCAGGTCTTTTGTTGCAACTGATGGATTCTAGCAAGATAAATGCTAGAATGTTTTCTTTGGTGATAGGCTCTCCACCATACAATTGAAGAGGCTAAACATGGACGCAATGTTCTCTTCAAGGGAACCAGCGGGAATAGGTGGTCTCACTAAGCCACAAGGGCAAAGTGAGACGACACCTTTGCCGTTTGCCAGTGCCCGGAAAACTCCACTCTGACATTTCATTTTACCTCGGCAAACAACTGCCATGAAAAATAGCCAGGTACATTACAGGATATGCCCTTACGCATGATATTTTGTATCAGATATATCAGTCACATTGCAAAGGACTTAGATCAACTTAAAAAAATAAAACCCAATAGAATGATTACAGCCGCTGCCTAGAATGACAAGTATTATCAACAAAAATTAATCAGGCGCATCTTTTAGTGAACTCAATTAATAATGTGCAACAACAGGGTCTCTTTTCTTAAGATGAAAATTAATTAGTGGAGGGAAGGTCACTCGGAGACGCTGACATCACTCATCAGAATGCTCTGGCAGCTCTAATTATTTGTCTTCCAGGCTTGGGTGATCAGAAATTATTGCAATACCTGAGCAACATTTTGAAAAAGCTTTGTGCATGGCTCTTTTAATTAGACCTGGTATTTGATTAATGCAGTGGAAGCCTTTAGATCAGCCTCTTATCATTGAGTGACTTAGAAGTTTTAGGGAATTATACTGTGTAAGACAGGGTCACTGAAGGGGTTTGGAATCTATACGTTTTTATTATTAAAAGAGTTATAATGTTAAATTTGATTTATCCTTTTCTCTTTCAAGCCCCTTCCTTCATTGCCAAGCATGATAATATATGGGATAGAATTTCATTAATTTTTATTTTAAACGTTTTTTCTTTTTTCTTTCCCCCCCTCTTTTGCCTCTCAATTACAGTAACTTTGTTTAGAGTTTTGGAATTGAGAATGCAACTTGAAAAATCACTTAGCATCTAAAAGGTGAACTTAAACACTATGTCAAAGCTCAACATTAGCCATGAATACGTTAGACTCTTCTCTATTCAGACTTGGTGGCCTCACACTGTAAGTAGAGAAATAGACCAGGACAGATATTGCAAAACTGGCAACATTATCTTAAACAGTGATTTCATGTGTTGAATAAGTAAACTTCCAAATTCCAGTGGTAAATTTCTAGCCATGTGATATATATTTATATCATATCTATATTTAGTATATAAATATAATTTGTGTTTTTAATGCAATTTTACATGGAACTCACTGCAACCCACTTTTGGCTGATGTTCACATAATGTAGCCTTAGCTAAGTCTTCAGAGATCAGAAGTGTTAAGTAGGAAGTGGTGACTTTCATGATGCATTTTAAAATGTCTCTGTGTGTATGATATGCATGGGTGGTATATGTTCAGTTGCGCATGCCTGCATGTGTGCTGGGCCATTCTTGACTTTATTCCCTTGAAACAGGGTTTCTTATAGAACTTGGAGCTGTCCTGGAAGCGGGAAAACTCCAGTGTCCTCTTGTCCCTGCCTCTACACTGCTGGGGTTATAGGTGTTGCACACGGCCTTACCTGGCTTTTTCCATGTATGCTTGGGATTTGAACTCATGTCAGGCTTTCACAGTAACCACTCTTACCCACTAAGAGATTTCCAAGCCTCAGAAAGGCATTTTTGTCTGCTGAAGGATACACTCAAGCCTTTACAACTATAATCTGTAAACCACATCTGACCTTGCTCTGTAAGATGGGTTATTTAGACTCAACTGTCTTGTCTCTATAAGGAAGTGTTGGGTGAATGTTCATAGACAATGAACCACCTCTGCCTAGAAAGCCCAGGTTCAGATGAGGAAGGCACACTCAGGTCCTTCCCTCTTCACTCTACAGGAGGGATCCCTGTGTGATGCCTGTCTACACAAAGTGGGGAAATGTCTTGAAATCTGCTTCCAGAACTCTTCCGACAATTAAAAGCAACTTCTCACATTTTGGGAGAAGCGTTTGACACTCTGCATCCTTTGTTTATCCAGTCTGGAGTTTAGGGGTCCTAATTGTTTCCTTCATCTTGTAACACCATGCATGTTGTCTACACAAGGGTGAGTCTTTGGATGTCTGATTGCAGTAGGAAATGCAATCCAGAAATCAGAGCTCTCCAAGCCAACCCATTCTGCCTCCCATCTAATTTACTTCAGGGCCTTTTGACCACGGGGTACAGTGAGGCAGCAGGTTCTCAAAAGGGACTGGGAGAAACGCTGGCTTAGCAAAGAAGGGACACATAGTTAACTGAGCTCAGTACTGTGCCCTTTCTCCAGTCCTCCCTTCTTCCCACTCCGTGTACTTGCATCTATTGTGTTCGTGTACGTGACTGCTGACATAAGTAGATTACCAGCATTCAGGCCACAGGAGCCTGGCATCAGGTCTTGAGTCTGCTGTTTTGTATCTGTGCGCCCATAGCTAAGCCACTCAATCTCTTTGAATGTTAACGCTTTTATATATAAGCAGATATAGCCCAGTTTCCTAGGAAGGTAAGGGTTAGGAATGGTAATCAGCTCCTGCATGTGAGAATGTTGATCTCATTGATCAAAAGTTTGGAAAAGCTTCGTAAATCTTAATTCTATTTACAAGTTTAGGCACTGCCCTTTTGACTCGGCTATTTGTAAAAAAAGAAAAAAGAAAGAAAAAAGTAACCCCGTTTTTTTTTTTTCAGGAAATACATTCTTAAATCAACAAGTTGATAGACATCTTAACTACCTATTCACACATAGTTCAAATAATCTGTTTTGGAATTGTCTGGGCGGTAGCTCTGACTTAGATCTTAATGAAAATAAAGTTACTTATACTACAGTCACTGGCAACATGCTTGAGATACTTATTTCTATGGATGAATTATGCATGGTAAGACTGAATGGCACTCATTGATTTATTTTCTCTCTTTGCCTTGATTTCCAGGCTCTGTGCAAATCAGTGTATATATTTTTTTTCTTCCCTGCACTCCCACTGATTATATTACACTCCTGGGGCTCTTCAAGTGGAGGAGACACGGAGCTCTGCTCGCGGATGGCAGGTTAGCCTATAAAGCCAAGGTAGTGAGCGGGCATTTGGGAGAAAAGGTTTTAAAATTAGTGTCAGATGTGGACTAGTTACAGTGAAGTACAACATCTCCACTTAGATGCCGGTAATACTTGCTCTCCTATTATAAGTTTTGAAAGCCTACCATTTAAAAGACTTAAAATCTTAACAAACTGATACTGGATCATTATTTTTTAAATTTAGTAAGTTATTTAAGTAGGATTTACTATGTGCCACAAAAAGCTAGATCATTGTAAATATTAATAGAAAATTCCAAACTGGGGGGAAATCTGCGGTTTCCAGAAGACAACAGAGACAATAAATATGGAGAGAGAGAGAGAGAGAGAGAGAGAGAGAGAGAGAGAGAGAGAGAGAGAGAGAGAGAGGGAGAGGGAATGGAGCCTTAGCATGTGTTTTGATAGTTGCTTGTGTTAATTGATGTTATATGGTGAGTCTACCCCATCCCAAATCCTAAGAAGCAGTGAGTTGTAAGTTGCTGCTAAGATTTTCCTTCACTGTTCCTGTCAGATTTCCTGGTTTCTGCTCCCCACAAGGCCCGGAAATGAAGAAAGAACACACACAGACAAGCACATACAGAAAAGCTGGTTTGGGTGAGTTGCGGAAACTCTGGTGAAGTGGCACTGACTATGCACCAGGGCACTTCTGTGGGTTTAGGCTTTATTACATAGAGCAGAGGGAGAGGAGTTAGCTCTAATTCTAGTAAGACGTCTCTGTAGCTCTTCCTATGGGGTTGCAAACAACAGTATTAACCAAATAGACGCCCCCCCCCCCCACCCCAGAGCTCCCAGGGACTAAACCACCAACCAGAGTACAGATGCAGGGACCCATGGCTCCAACCGCATATATAGCAGAGGATGGCCTTGTCAGACATCAATGGCAAGAGAGGCCCTTGGTTCTGTGGAGGCTCAATCAATACCACGGTGTAGAGGAATGCTAGGGTCATTGTGAGTTGGGAGGGGGTGGGTGGGTGGGGAAACACCCTTATAGAAGCAGGGGGAGGAGGATGGGATAGAGGGTTTGGGGAGGGGAAACCAGGAAAGGGAATAACATTTGAAATGTAAATAAATAAAATATACAGCAACAACAACAACAACAACAACAAAGAAGTCTCTGTAGCAGGAAGAGTTGAGGCTGAATCTGGGAGGAGGAAGTTGCAGTTGCTAGTTTTTGCAAACACAGGCTGATCAAAAACACTTCTACTTGCATCTCTCTCAGTCTGAGTACTTGATCTAGAGAAAGGGCTTTTCCATCTCTGGAATCTTCATCTGGATGGCCGGACATGGCCACGCCCAGGTCAACACTCTGATTCAGAATTTCATTCTCTCGTGACACCTTCACTCATGGCTTCCCTGGCTCTTCATACCTGGCGAGGGGATGGAATTCTCCTGTTCTCTCACGCAAGCACACTGCTGATGGCTGACTGCAGCCAGAACTGATGCTCTCTTGTAGGTCCACAGAGTCACTAAATATCACAGGGGTTGACTCTGGTCTCTCTTCGTCCTGTTCTTGGTCACTGCAGAGCTGAGAATAAGGGCGATGAGGCAGCTGCCCTCCACTTTTTTGGTTGTCTGAAAAACATTGACATTTCTGACTGGAATATCTGGAGATTTCATTTCTGTTCCTGCATCTGCCACGAGTCATGGAGGAGCTCTGACAGGGCCCGTGAGACTGCAGTTCCAGGACCCTGCCTCTGTTCCACCTTGAATCTACAATATTAACAAGTGTGTCTAATTCACATTTGTAAACATGGTGGTAAAGCAAGGCAGGATGTGAGGTAAAAATCTCCCAAGCTAGGTCCCCTGTCCTACAGCACTCTTGATGAAGAACCAGTTTCCTATTCGAACTCTTTAAATTCACTGCCAAAGGATCATTAGCTCCGGTCCCATTACTAATGTTCTATTACAAGGTAGTGATTGAAACTTTCCCTCAGTATTTCTTAGCAACTGTCCTAAAATATGAGTTCTATTGCCTCGTGTACATGTTTTGTTAGGTTCTTTATGATTCTGACAGACTGTATGTAGGCATGCCTGGCAGTACTCCTTTAACGGGCTGTAATCGAGGCTGCTACATACATGTTCTATGTTTGAGTGCTGTTAGAGAATTTTTTTCCACTGCATATGGATAAAAGCAGGTAGCATCTAGAAGATAATGAACTTTTTACACAGGCATTTAATGTGAGCATTTCTAGGGCAACACATGGGAGATAGCCACGTCTGCTACTTTACTTTGGATAGTAGAGACCTGGCTGGTTGTGGGAATCGGAACTTCGCTGCCTGGGGTGTTGTAAAGTGAGTTTGGACTGAGATAGAATGCTTGGCTCTTTGTAATGTGCAATAACAAGATTCTAAAAATTAACACTTGACTCACCCAAAGGTGTACAGAAGTCCCCAGCTTTCTCCTGAAAGGAGGGATCTAAGATCTCAGATCACAACAGTCAAGTGATCTGCTTGGTCAGGCGATCTGTTCTACGGCATCTGCTTCTGGGCTGCAGATAAACTGTGAGGCCATCCAGAATCGAACAGTTCCTCAAGAATGTCCCACTTTATTTACAGGCCTTTTCCTCCAGGCAAGCAGTTAGGTTGCGATGCCCACCCTGCATCCGCTACAGAGACCTGTGCTCCCCTGACTTGCCCAGAGTTCCGAGTACAATATGGTAAGTGGGGCAGACCTGAGGTGCTTTCAGACTTACTGTAATATATGGTGTCTTGGAAAGATGCTATTATCAGTCTCCTACTGGAATTTCTACTAATTTATAGCATTTGAAACAAATTATAATAAACAAGCGCTTTTTGTCTTAGCATCGTATATCTTATTGTCTACATGAGCTGAAGAGTAACTGATTAAATTAGCACAACCTTTCTGTGTGTTGAGACATGGCGTTTTATCGGCAGTGGTATATATCATTTCATAACAAATTCCGCTGTGATTTTTCTTAAGCCTGTTAGTTTGATTCTATCCAATCAATAGAAAACGTTCCTGAGACAAGTATTGCTAGTAAATTCTTATTCTTTCTCCAGGACACATTATAGTTTAACTTGTCAGAAATATTTCCATGTACACAATAAAACGGATCTCTGTCAAATAGGAGCTGCTAAGCAACCCCCTGTCGCACACCCGGGACTGCAGTCAGTGGTATGCAGTAGATCACTTTGCCAATGCTCTACTATTTGAGAAACAAAGGAAACTACACATGTATATTAGAACTGATTAGCACTGTACCCTAAAGCAATTAAATAAATATTAGAAGAAACTCCCACAGCCCTTTGTTTTGCTATAGGGGCTCAGCTGTGGTCCTTCTAACCCTAACGACATCACTTCAAATTACCAGTAAATTAACAGAGGAACACTTTCAACCTCAGAGCAGATTTGATCCAAATAGTCTTTAAATGCCATTTCTGTTCCTATTAACCTAAAGATCGGCATAGCAGATATTTTCTTGGGGCTGCCCAGCAGTCCAGGGCATTAATGGTGAAGTTGTGACAGCCCTTTTCATGATGATTTATGATTCCGTGTTTAACTTGATTACGCCAATGCTGACTCTGAATACTATTTCAATTAGTGCACAGAAGGTCACATCACAAATATCCCTCTATAATCTATTCCTATTAACACTAATACACAGAGTAACCAAATCTTTTCACCCTTGTTGATTCCCATCATCCATAGCCCTAACTGCAGGCGCGTTTACCAGTTTACTGCGTTGGACACTTCCGAAATGGTAATTTTTTTCCTCCTTTGAGTATCGTTAATAGCCGAAGCCATGACACGAAGAAGAAAGCATCTCTGGGCTGGCATTTGTGAATTAATAATTACCAGAGTCTCAGATTTATTAAACAGGAGATATGCTTTCTAAAATGCCTGTCTAAAGCACTATTTCATGACCAATTACCAAATAAATATACAAAAGATTTTTGAGGGGGGGAATGAAAGCAGCTTACACCTAAAATCAATTTTAGCAGTAACTAAGTCTCCTCTCACTATTCCTCTAAGGACTCCAGGGAATTGCTCCTCATTTATATGTAACCAATCATAATCTTGTTTTCTTTCCCTTTCTTTCTTTTATTTTTCCCCCTCTTATTTTTTTTTGGGGGGGGAGCACTAATTTCTACATCTAACCATTGGGGAAAACTGAGAATATTGGGTCATCAGGTCTTTCTTTCCTTCCTGTGAACTGCTTATAAACAGTCCCCGTGGTACAGAATTAAGACTACAAAGAAGAATGGAATTTTATTGAAAAAAAAAAACTTTTCAATTTGTCCAAAGGTTAAAGTGAAACCAACTGCTAAAGACAAAATCCACACATCATTTAAACAATTAGTGAGGAATGTTCAAAGACTTTATGTTCAAAGTGCACACAATCTGGATTTTAAGTCGTATGTGGAGGCAATCTAGATGGAAAGTTAATTAACAATAAACCGAGAGGGCTTCATCACAGCCGTTTAACTATGCGCTGAGAGGCTGGCCTCCAGCAGAGAGCTTGGTGGGAAGGAAGGGTGGGAAGCAGGAATGTCACTGCGCTCAGTGGGCCCCCAATAAATGCTTTATTAACAGTGATGATGTCAGTCTTGCAGAATATTAAAGGGGACTTGTCTCTGTGGTTTGCTTTTTTAATTTCTTATTTTTTTACTCGCCTGAATTTTTCTTACTTTTTTTTGAAAAAACTGATTATTTACATATGAAAAGAAAAAAATCAATCATATTTTCTCACAAGTCATAATTGGCAACTTCACAAGGATTTTGCTTTTAAGGATTCTCCAACATTCAAAAATCATATTCATATTCTTCTTGCAACCAGTTTTTCTGATTATTCATGAGCCACTAGATGTAAGCCAAGTGCTTATTGGACCAAGACACAGATGATTCCCCCCTTCCCCAGTTTTGAAGGAAGGGGCCAGATTTGTATAATCAGTATGCTTCTTAAAAATCTGAGCAGCCAAAAGACCAATTTATTAAATACCACTTGATATACTTTGACTATAATTAAAAATGTTTTTCCACGATTCTTTCACAAACTCCACCAAGAATGGACAAGGGATCACGTCCAGTCCATCCGGTGGCTTGCATAGTCCCATAAACTTACTTCTCTTCAGTATTTGTTTCCTAGCTCGTCTTTCAGACCCATGTTCCGTAATTCAAAGGACACGATCATCTCCCTCTGAAGGTCGGTGGACAATCAGCTGACATATCAGAGTGCTGGATGCTGAAAGAGCAATTATCCCTCCTCTGCCCATCTCTTACCCGAGTCTTCGACTCTACTAAGTGATGTGCGTTACGGTTACAGCTGTGGATGGAAGTCCTGTGAAGTAGCTCTTTGTGTTCAGAGCCTTGGTTCAGGCTCCTCTGAGGGGAGGTGTATACATTCTTCAAGAAGGACGCCATCCCTGAGATGCATGCATCTAGTTCCAAACACAGAAGACTCTGTGGAAGAATCTGACGGAAAATTGCCTCTACCCTCACAGATATTCCACTTGCTTTTTTTTTTTTTTTCCAACTCCCAAATCCACAAAATGGGGGAAGAGCCTTCTCAATCCCTTTCAATGATACACCAAAGCACAGGGCACAGTGCTTGACCCTTGAAGGTACTTAAAGAAACTCTGTTATCTTTTTTAGTCTCTCTGTCTTTCTCTTTCCCATCCTTTTCCTTACTCTGAGTAGAACTTTTAATGATGATTTGGCTATAAGACGGGAGCCTCTTATCCCGTGTCCGTGTCCCTGGTTTCTGTCAAATGGGGTTGAACAAATAAGCTGTTTGCAGACTCATTCCTCCTTACAAACAAGGATTAACTTATTGCCCCAGCACTGGAGTTATGGTTGAAAATGTGTAAGTATATGTATAAGTTATTTATAAGTAAAACAAAAACACAGAAGGGAGATGGGTAAAGAATTTTATGCCCGGATAGCAAAGTGGGAGAGAGAATCATCTAATTTCTCTTAGTTGCCTACAGACACACTTAAGAGGGCTTAAGTATGGACTGACAAAGATGGATGACCCTTCTTACTGTTGCATTAATAGGATAGTTAGAGTTAAGGATCAGTGAACATTTATTCTTATAATAAAAGCTTTCTTTAGTTTTCCATATAAATGTACTTCTTTGTATAATGGTATCTGTGTGGTAATCATAAGTGATTCTTAGCCTACACGTCTGAGTGATTAGGGAATAGTTATAAATTTTATATGCATATACCTATACCTCCGTGTGAATATAGCCTTCACTGCACAGGTGGTTCATAAAAGGATTGTAATAGAAAAGATCCACTTCAAATGAAAGGTTGAGCTGTTACATCTAGATTGAGAACGATCACAGAGGTTTGCCCCTTGCCCTGAGTAATTTATAAAGAGCAAATGAGGGGGGCTGGTGGCCATGAAAATAAATATAATTAACCCACTTAGAAAAACCTTCACCCTTGTTACAGATAGTTTCTGCTTGATCGGATTGACCAGTGTAAAGCACATATAAATTCAGAAAAGGATTCTCTCAGATTTTCAAGTTTCCTTCTAATTTCTCCATAAATAATTGTACTGTAGAAGTATAGGCCCATTTTTCAAACTCTGAATAAGCACTGCATGTATATGAGTCAGTTCATAATTTCTGCACAGATGTCACACTCCACGGGATATAAAAACAAACTAAAGATAGCTGGCCATATAATGTGTAGATATATCATCGTTACAGATGCTCAGTAGAGCCCCTGCATTTTTACCCCCAAACAAATCTCAAATCTACATATTTTGGAGGTATAAAATTGTCATTTGTTATTCTTGGACAGTCTCTCTCTCTCTCTCTCTCTCTTTCTCTCTCTCTCTCTCTCTCTCTCTGGTTTAGTTTTAAAAGGTTCCAGGCTGACAAATTTGGCATGTAACAGGAAAGGCATCTCTACACAATGACAGCCAACAAAGCAGCCACTGTAGGTTTCTGACAGGCTTCAAGAGCCTGTACGGTGGGAACGGCAGTGTCCTCTGCAGTTGATCCAGGCTGGGGCCCCACCATTTGGAATCCTGAACTATGCAAATGTCAGGGATGTGGGAAACCTTCCTTTCTTGGCTGGAACATGCAGCTGACCATACACCAAATGCATCCCTTAAGCAGGTGGAAGACAGAAGTCTTTCCTAGAGGACTCCTCCGGGAGTTCATCTCTGCCCTCATCAGCAGGCTGATGAGATTTTTGTGTCTGCTGCTCAACTGTCTTTCTCTATCACCTTAAATATGGGGCTGGCTAAACTTGGCTCTCCGGAGAGTGTGGAGCCAGCTGTCTTAAAAGGAGGAGGGTATCAAGAACAGATTGTGAGTTTTTCCATAGGAACCTCCCTTAAAGAGACGCTCCCTTGTAGAGGTTTTCTTTCTTTCTTTCTTTCTTTCTTTCTTTCTTTCTTTCTTTCTTTCTTTCTTTCTATTATTATTTTTTATTGATATCTTCTTCATTTACATTGCCAATGGTAAAACCTTTCCCAATTTCCCCCCTCCCAAAAGCCCCCTTCCCCAAAGATTCCCAAACCTTCCTCCCACCCCCTGTCTCCATGTATATGTCCCTCTACCTGACACACTCCCACCTCCCCCCGACCCCGTCCATTTCCCTTTGTTGGGGCCTCTATTGAGCTTTTACCTGACCAAAGACCACTCCTCCCACTGATGCCCAACAAGGCATTCCTCTGCCACATATTTGGCTGGAACCATGTGTACCCCTTGGTTGATGGTTCAGTCCCTGGGAGTCCCGGGGCGTCTTGGTGTCCGAAGTCATTGTTCTTCCCATGGGGCTGTAAACCCTTTCAGCTCCTCTGAACCACCCTCCAGATCCTCCATTGGGGACCCCAAGCCCAGTCCAATAGTTGGTTGCTAGTTTCTGCCTCTGTATTTGTAGGGCTCTGGCAGGGCCCCTCTGGAGACAACCATGGCATGCTCCTTTTGGTCCACGCTTCTTGTCCTAGTGTCGGGGTTTGTTGACTGTTTATAGGATGAATTCCCAGGTAGGCCAGTCTCTGGGCAGCCTTTACTTCAGTTTCTGTTCCATACATTGTCTCCCTTATAGCTCCTGTGAGTATTATGTTCCCTTTCTCAGAGGAACCATAGCACCCTCACTTAAGTCCTCCTTTGTCTTGGGCTTCCTGTGCTGGGTGAATTGTAACTTGTTTATTTTGAATTTTGGACTAGCATCTGTTTATCAGTGAGTACATACCATGTGCAGTCTTTTGTGACTGGGTTACCTTGCTCAGCATGACACTTTCTTTATATATATATATAAATTTAGAATATATATATATATAGAATAAAATATAGAATATATATTTCTATATTCTTTGTTTACATTCCAAAAGCTTTCGCCTTTCCCAGTTCCCTCCTCCCCATATGTCCCATAAGTCCTCTTCTCTCCATCCATTCTCCTATCTTTCCCCCTCCCTTTTCTCTGTCCTGGTACTCCCCTACAATGCTGGATCAAGCCTTTCTAGGATTAGGGCCCTCTTCTTCCTTCTTCTTCATGGGAATCATTTGATATGCTAATTGTATCTTCAGTATTCAGAGTTTCAGGGCTAATTAATATCCACTTATCAATGATTGCATTCCATGTGTATTCTTTTGTGATTGCGTTACCTCGCTTAGGATGATATTTTCCAGTTCCAACCATTTGTCTAAAAATTCATGAATTCATTGTTTTTAATTGCTGAATAGTACTCCATTGTGTATATATACCACATTTTCTGTATCCATTCCTCCATTGAGGGATATCTGGGTTCTTTCCAGCTTCTGGCTATTATAAATAAGGCTGCTATGAACATAGTGGAGCATGTGTCCTTATTGCATGCTGGGGAATTCTCTGGGTATATGCTCAGGAGAGGTATAGCAGGGTCCTCCGGAAGTGAGCACGACACTTTCTAGTTCCATCCATTTGCCTAAGGATTTCATGAATTCATTGTTTTTAATGAGTGGCAGAATACGTCTATGACTGTTCAGATCCTGATTGTTGCTGCTCCGGGTAAGACACAGAAGCTATGAAAGTAGAGAGAGCAGCCATGAAAGGGGGTGGATGAGGTTGGGGCAGAGGTGGGGGAAATGGTGTGGGTGTGGATGAAGAATGAAAAAAAAAAAACCCTAAGGATGCATGATAACGCTATATAGAAACTGACTTCATAACCTAAAAGATACAGTTTAAAAAGGAGCTTGGGATGGAGACACTCCTCCTGACTAGAAAATGCTGCTTCTACAAGTCAGAAGCTTTTAAACAAGAGCCCCAGTATCAGGTGCAGGGTATCTTCTGTAAGCTTTTGGTCAGAGAGGTCGTAGACACCCCCGAAGAATGCAGGTCATTGTCACGACTCTTGGGTGTGCATAAGAACCAGATGGGAAAAGGCCTATTACTGAAGACAGCCATACACTTTGTTTGCAGAACACAGAGAAACCTGGGATGGGACTGGGTTGCAAACTCCCTCCTTGCTGCCTAGTGTTTACAGAGTCACAAAGACTTATTCAGACTGCTGAGGGAGAAAAATTCATCAGTGGTCTCACCCAGCTAAACACTCTGTGTGCTACAATGCCAGCCAACCAGGAGAGACATGTGCTTTGGTGTAGTAGGGGGTATGGCTATTTCTGGGAGGACCACCTGCTTTGCATTTAGATTTGAGACTTATTCCACAGGAGGAATATATACATGAGACTTCAAACCCCGTCAAAGGCACATGGTTATGGAGATCGACGCCCAAGGACCCACTATTGTTTCTCTAAATGAACTTGCTGTCAAATTGACTTATAAATATGTATGTTCACCATAGACTTCTGTGGCTTTGAGCCTGGGATCCAGCAGCTCCTTATCTGAGTGAGTTTGGGTGTTGGTTAATGCAGTGGCTACTCCATGGTCAAAGCACTGGAAATAAGGACGTGGCCGGTGAATGCTCAGCCTTAGTTAACATCTCCGTATGCTCAGCTTTAAGTTAACATCTACAGAGATGTTAACTAAGGCTTAATGCTTCACTATAAACAAAGGGAAGTAACATGGAGGTGTCTTGATAAATTCTTGGCTTTATTTATTCTTTGCTTTTTTTGGTCTTTTTTTTTTGCATCTCCCTAATTTCCTGTGCTGTCAGTGATTGAAAACCAAATGAAACACAGTACAAAATATTAAATCGTGTTGAAAAATGTAAAAGTCCCCAAATCTGAGGCAAGCATTTTCCCCAAACAAGGTGGCCTCCAGATACATTTTTGTCAGACTTAGGTTTGAGCACAGTTCTCTGTAAATGTTGTGGATGGCGTAGTCACCGATGAATCACCCTTGCTCCTAGCTTGCTCTTCGTGTTATATCTTGAGTCTAGAAAGGTAATGCTCGCTTTCTTTTGCACAGACTTACTTTCCTTCAATGCACATTTCCTGTAAACGTGACACAGCTCTAGTGTCACCCACAGACCGAGAGCATCTCGGGGCTGTACCAGTCTGCTGTAAGTGAAGAACTCCTTTCAGCCCAGGCTTTAGTTGTGTATTGTTATTTGTCTTTGAACCCATTTATTAGTCCAGAGATAATGTGACAGTTGACTCTTACAGTAACACAGTACTCATTAGCTAGCTTGACAGGGAGGTGCCAACATGAACTGGAGACTGTATTTTATTAATCTTCATGGCTCATTTGGAAGCCTGGCTGGCTATCTTGTAATATGCCCTCGCGCTGACTGGGACAGAGATGTGTAGCCATGCTTACGACCAAAGAATATAAACTTGCATGATAAGATCTTTCCCCTTCCTTGACCTGAAATGAAGGCAGAAATCTAACAAAGCCCAAGTAAAAAGATGGACTACTCAGTAAATATTTCCTCCCGAAATCTCCCTAGATTTCTTCTGGAATCTAAGGGTTCTTTGCATTTAAATCTGCCCTGTGTTTTATTACCACAAAAAAGTAAAAACAGGAGGAAGATTTTATTAAATTTAGGTGGGTTTGGGAATGACTTGAAAAAGTATAGCTTTCTGTCATCTTGGTGGTAATAAACATAGCCTTCTCTGTGGATCCAGACTGTCTTAGAGCTAGCAAATTTGAATAAATCAGTCTTCTTGTTTTTGGAAAATGCTTAACCTAGCTAGTATTTGAAAAAATTCAATGAACCATCAGGACTTGGCTTTCTAATGTAAGGTCTTAGTTGAGTTTTGGTCTCCAAATAATTTTTAAATTGTGAGTATGTTTATTTGGGTCTTATTGTGTCTTTGTCAATTATAAGCAAATTTCTTATAAAGTAGCATTTATTTCCAAAAGGAGAAAAAAGGTTGAAAAAATCTTGAAGCCATTGTGGTGTGGTGACATCCTGGACACACTAGTGATTGTTTGATCTCTACACTTATCACAGTCTACAGTACTTCTGAACTTCTCATGGAATTTCACTTATTTCTTACCAATTCAAATGTGTTTTACTCCATATTAACTGAAAATAGATACGATTTGGATGTTTTCTTTGGCACTACACTAATAAGGCTAATCAAGATGAGATTCCAAGGCTTAAAAAAAATGAAATCAACATGTGGTTCAATTCTCACTACTAATACTACCCTGAAAGACTGTTAAGCTTCTGATAGAAAACAATAAAAAACAAGGAAATTCACTGTTAAAACGGCAGCATACCATATGTCCTTTAATACCTAATTACAACAGGGCACAATAAGAAAGTCATTAAAGCTGCACCCTATTGTGCATAGGTAGCAGCGCGCATATGGCGCATTTCAACCATTAGGATAAATTTGATTGCATCTGTGATTTTCTGTTACAACTTTGACTGTATTTTGAAGAAGAAAATGTTGGTAGACATATTGGTCATTGAGAAGAATTGGCAACAATGAGAAATGGGACCATTTTTACCCCTCTGGAGATAGGTTATTATAAATTGCGTAAAAGCTGGCTAATAACCTTGTTCTCTCTTCTGACTTTCAATGCCTTTTGATGGGATGTTCTCCTCACTGGTGATTTCCCACTCAGATTATTTTCACTTGCCTGATGAGGGAATTTGATCGGCATAGAGCAAAATATGCAATTCTCACTAAATATTGCCTGTAGTATTGTAAATTTACATGCTGACACATAAATTATATTATAAGCAATGGAGGTGAGTTTCACGCCTATACTTTATCTTATGGAGAGGGTTAGTGCCACATAAACGGAATATTCAAAACTGGGGTCCTCTTTGTATGGCTTGTTTTCAAATATCTTTCTCTCTCTGTTTGGTTCCTACACTTACCTACTTAGTGACCTGTTTATCTTTTCAAAGTGACTAAATCAGTCTCAAGGGTCAAGGGACATAAGAACAAAGGCTGTGAGTCTCATTCGTCTCCAAATCCACATGCAGTATACACAGCAAACACACAGGCACCTGGCACATTGAGATACAAAATAAAATTAACTTGATTTGGATCATATATATACAAATGTATACATATATATATATATATATATATATAATTAATCTGTGTTTCATTCTCTCCTCTGTTCATTTTTAAAAACATTTTTAAAACCTGCTATTTGTTCTGGGCTTCCGTGAATCCAGTTTCCATCAACCATATCTTTTATGAAATAAAACAGTAAGTAAAAAAGAAACATAGCTTTTCAGCTGACAATCAGTGCACTAAAGGAAAATAACACATGAAGGGACAAAGAGTGTACCAGGGGCTACGGGTGGGGTGGAAGTCTTGTAGTTTCTCTGCCTGAAAACTGTATGAAAATTGATGTTCAGGTGGTGAGAGACTAGTTAAGTATGTAGGCTTCATAGGGCTGATGAACACATGACAAAAGGACTCATTCTGATGATGTCAAGTGACATCTTGACTAGGGAACGTGATAAATGTTAGGGAACTGAAGTCTTCCTGTGGAATCCTTCAGTTCTGGGGCCCTACTTTCAATCCTGAGGGAGTAATGTGGAGGCCAGGAGAGACAAGGCCTAAGCCGCAGTCCTTGTAACCTCTGGGTTCATTCCTATCTTCAGGAAGATCTGTTAGGTGGAAGGCCTGACTTGAGACTCTTGCTTAACATAACACCTAAGGCCATGAAGACTCACTAAAGATGACAAAAATCCTGATTTATTTCTTACTATTCAGGTTTGTTGCCAAACACAATTTTTTTTAAAATAACAACTGGTATCTTATTTATTTGAAAAGGTTGAACATTTTTTTAAAGTCAAGGATCATGCTGTTTGAAATCTAGGCAACTGAGAACATCCTGTGTTGAACTGTATCCTGGAGCACACTGCATTGAGCTGTTTTGTCTATGATCATTATATGTAATCTTTGCTATAAAATACTAATTTCATTACATAAATGCCAACTTTATTCAGGTACATACCCTTGCCAACGTTCCTTTGTTTGGTTTAAGGGACTTTATTTCTACAACTTTCTGCTTGCTGAGGACTGGACTGGCTTGAGGCCCTAAACCTACACCCAGAATAATCAGAGTGAAACTCTCCCTTAAGATTGCTTCAATAAATGCTACAAAAGCACCGAAACCACGAACATGAGGGCTTCAAAGATGCACACTGGGCTGTCACACAGCTAGGCTGGTCTGCTCACCTAAGTTTAAATGTTTATCAAACTTTTCGAAACAGGATTTAAAAAGAAATTGTTTTATGTGCATGCCTGCTTTGTCTGCATGTATGTTTGTGTCTCATGTGTATGCGTGCTTTGTCTGCATGTGTGTGTCTTGTATCTATGGGGCTAGAAGAGCATGTTGGGTCCCCTGGAAGTGGTGTTCTATACAGTTACAGGCAGCAATGTAGGTCAGTGTAGGAATCAAACCTGGTTCCTCTTGAAGAGCAGCCAGTGCTCTTAACTCCAGAGTGCTCCAGGCAGTGCTCTTAACTCCAGAGTGCTCCAGTCAGTGCTCTTAACTCCAGAGAGCTCCAGCCAGTGCTCTTAACTCCAGAGTGCTCCAGCCAGTGCTCTTAACTCCAGAGTGCTCCAGCCAGTGCTCTTATCTCCAGAGTGCTCCAGCCAGTGCTCTTATCTCCAGAGTACTCCAGCCAGTGCTCTTATCTCCAGAGTGCTCCAGCCAGTGCTCTTACCTCCAGAGTGCTCCAGCCAGTGCTCTTAACTCCAGAGTGCTCCAGCCAGTGCTCTTAACTCTAGAGTGCTCCAGCCAGTGCTCTTAACTCTAGAGTGCTCCAGCCAGTGCTCTTAACTCCAGAGTGCTCCAGTCAGTGCTCTTAACTCCAGAGCCATTGCTCCAGCCAGTGCTCTTAACTCCAGAGCCATTGCTCCAACCCCCAAACAAGGAATTGTTGGTGGAGGGTCAGGAGAGGGTAGAAAGAAAATCAATTTTATTTCTCTGTGGTAATAATAATTGCAAAGCTTTCTTCTGGTTTTGGGATGTACAACAGACTGCTGTTAGCACAGCTAGCCCTCTGTGCAACAGAGTGTGAGCAGTTGTCCTCCTCATCTGCTTGTTCCCTTTGATCCCATTGGCCAACCTCTCTCTCCCCTCCCCCTATCTTCTTCCCGTCTCCGATAGCTCTACAGTAGCTGTACCATAGCTATCCTAATGGTTTCTACTTCCTACTTCTCTGTGTTCAACTTTCTGTCTTAGATTACTCTTATGAATGGGGTTCTGTGGCTTTTCGACTGTGGCTTATTTTACCACAAAGACAAGATAAATACACAACAGGAGAGTAATGCCACCCAACCTGATATACGTCACCACATCACGTATATGTGTATTGAACCCATCATGTCGTATCCCATACATATGCCCAGTTGTTATTTGTATCTTGTCAATTAACGAGAAGAAAGCAGGGCTTCAACCAGATGTGGTGGCACACGTTTGTTAATCGCAGCACTCAAGAAACTCAGACAAGATCATGAAGTTAGTTTGGGCTACAGTAAGTACTCATTTAAGTGAGCAAACAAACAAAAACCAAAAACCAAACCCAAACTTAGCAATACCAGCCAAACAAAAATATGATTTCAATGATCAGGAAAAGATGAGTACGCAGCGATGAGGTTCATACTACACTCTAATGGATTCTTAACTCAGAAGCGTAATTAGTGATGTTTAAATATCATTAAATGTTTAAATATCGCTTCCCTTCCCTTGATTCTCATCTTACTAAAAACATTAAAGATAACCCAATGGGATATAACTGCAAGTTAAAAACTATTTGAAACCAACTACTGATGAAGTCACTAAAATAGAGTTAAATTGCTACTTGGAGATTTTTCAAGTTACTGACATTTTGATGCATGTGTGAGGAGTGAATTCTACTACCGTTTGCTTCCACTCCACAGTCTTCTGTGGACATACGTTCACGCGTAGCTCCTCTTCTGTGACATTTGTTTAAATTTAGGTGTTTCTTTCAAAAATCACGGGGCAGTCACACTGTGATGCTACTTATTTACAGAAATAGGCTGAGTTTATTGTTTTCAGGGTTAAATATCTCCACAAGCACAGTAGGCATTGCCTTAATAAATCAAAATTACAATTTAACAATAGAGTCTAGGTTTTCTGCTAAACAGACTCTCCCCTCCCCATCTTTCCCCCTGTGACAATTGTCCATCTATAGCATTGAAAAATATTTATTATTATTATTATTATTATTATATTAATCATTATCATTATCTTCCCACTTTATGGTCTGAAGATAGCACCCAGTGATCTAAGATTTAGAATGCAAACATAAACATAAGGTAAGAGATCATCTCTGTAACTTCAGCACTTGAATAGCTATGAGATTAAATACCAACCTGGGCTACACAGTGAGTGTCAGACCAGCCTGGGACTATATGCTCTGTGCTCCTCTGTGATCACAAAAGAAAAAACTAAACAAAAGAATGCAACAGACCTAATAAGTCCTAGCTGTAATTTATATTACTCATTTAACCTACAGTGATTACTTAACCCCATAGGCTGTTCTGTGCAACTTAACTATGGTAGTTAATCAGCCCATGACCTTGTCCTTTATCAATACAGCCTATGCATAATTTGATGTATCTTGGGGTCATTGGTTTGTAAGGCAGAACTCAGAATTTTCTTGAACATACATGTATTTCTTGCATCCAAATGACTTTCTCTACTGAGTTGTTATATTTTCATCATTAAATTTAAAGTCTCACTATGAATGTTAGCCTCCCCTGAAAGTATCTGTGTAGCCCAAGATGGCCTCAAAGCCAAGATCCCTGCCTCTATCTGTGACTAAGACTGAACCACCAACCAGGTAAAATAGACAGATGTTCCACTGAATCGTCTCCAAATGCACATGCCTTTGGGGCAATGGGACTTTTGGGCACATGGTTTCCAGAAGTCTAATGTTCTGTCTTGCAATATGGATGTTATTTTTCTTTGGCACATTGCTTGGCTGCCCCTGTCTGAACCTTATTGTATTAAACTCATCATCAGCTACACTCTTCCATACTCACCCACATTAATTCCATGTTCTTAGCACGGGTCCTGGGATGAGCACATTGGAATCCTACTGTTGTAAGGTTTTCTGTACCTTGGGAAACTGTGAAAAAATTAAATCAATGTCTAGATCACTAGCATAATGTTTATCTCTTTTCTAAGAAGGAATGACTGCAGATTTTAGACAGAAGACTGATATACATTTTTATTTCACTTCTGATGTCATTATTAATTCCTAAAACCAGGTACCAATTATAAAACACAGGCATTTGGCTTAGTGGTGAGAAGAAGGAAACACAGGGTAGCAGGAGCCTGGGTTGGGAGGTCCTGCTTCTGTTTTGTTCCTAGCTTGCAGCCACAAGTGAGAACTCTTGCAAGACTGGAGCAAAAGGCCAGACAAGGTGCAAATGACCACAGAACTTCTGAAAAGTTAATTCAAGGTATCTAATCCACCACGATCCACAAGGCCTTTGGAGACCCTGGACATAGATAATTTAATCATAATTAAATAATAGCATAATAATTAATAAACTATATGTAAAGATACATTATAAATATAATTTAATAATAAATAAAATAATTTAATATTCGGAGAGAGATAATGTAAGGACCTCTCTTGGGGGTTTCCTAACCTTCACATACATCCTTGTAAGATGCGTTATGCTTTCTGATGCCAAGAGATGTCTTAAAATGATGTGCTCTGTGTTTTCAGTTTCCCTCCTTACTGGACTACAAAGGTCGTAGCATGAGTTTTAGGAGGATGGATGTTTCAATTCTTCATGACTTTAAATGCACACTATCATTTCTATTTGGAAACATGAGCTTTTTTTACACTAGGTATTTGATTTCCCTACATCTTTACGTAATGTTTGAAAGATTTAGTTAGACCAGGCAAGGAAAATGTCTACATTTTCCGGGGTCTAGCCCTTGGAATTATATTTGCTTAGGTCGAGGAAGAACTTTTCAAAATTGTTTTTGCTACTCCTGAATGAGTTCATAGTCACGGTCCCATTTGAACTTATTCCTAATGTTGTTATAAGCTGATTTTAAAGCCATCATTTAATAGAGAGAGATTTAATACAGCTTGGTGACTTAGAGGAAACAGAGATATAAAAACATGGAATCCAAAATTTGCTCCATAGATACAAAATTTTTCATGCCATGAGTTGAGTCCAGAGGCACATTATTTTGTTCTCAACATCTGTATAATAGTCGTAGCTATATGCATATATATGTATCTACATCCTTATATCCTGGATCTCAGTAGATATAACTTCTTGAAGCCTCAGTTTCCTTTTCTGACAATTAATAAAACCATCATGAATCATCCGATCAATTTACCTGCTTATGAAACTTATTTCATTTGTAGCATTTAATGGCATATTGTTAACATGATCGATGCTTTGAGGCCGAAGTGCTATTTTTGAGGAAACTGATACGGCATGGCTGAATTCTAGTTGGTGTTTTAGCTTCATATCATTTGGAATGTTAAACTTCATCTTTTCTCAAAAGAAAGCATAGTTGCTGAAGGCTACAGACTTTTTGTGAAATGAACAAGGCAGGACAGATACGCTGCAATCATTTCTTTTCCCCATTTGTAATCTGTCTGGATAACAAGTGTCATAAAGTCATCTAGCTTATATATAGTAAAACGAACACAAGTATCAAAGACATTTAAAGTACATAACAGTTTGTAGTAGCTTTTTGTGTTTTGTAAACTGTATAATGACAGAGTTTAAGGCGGTATAGGCCTTGCTGGTCGCTGTCCTTCGTAGGGTCATTTCATTATTATGCTAGCAAAATAGAAGTTCTGTTAATGAACTTAACAGCGGAACCCAGGAGAAATGTGAGATAAATAAATACAATGTCAAGTTAGAAAAAATGTTGTAGTTTCATGTTGTTGGTTTGCAAATTGAATTTTTACATAAAATTTACACTAAATGGAACCTCATTATATAGTGACGAGGTCCAGTATGATCCAAATCATTAAAATCACTGTGCTGCTTAATGACTCTCTAAGTGGTACCGCAGTGCCATAAATTTAGCTCTAGTTTCATGATTCAAAACACCAGACTGAGACACCAGCAAATCGTATGTGGATCATTAAATTTACAATGAATGTCAGAGATGAAATAAGGGGAAAAAACACTTTGAGAGATAGGGATAATATGTGCTCTGAGGTGACATACATCAAGATAAATGATCTTATACCACTTGTGCTTGGATAATAATGGGGGGTAGGGTTTTTTGTTATTCCTCATTCCATAATTTCTAGAGGGGCTGGAAGTCTAAACTCCTACAAGCTAAATCAGCTGTCATTTTTGGGCTATCCTGTGATCTGTTTCATTTATATGGATGGTGTATACATTTATATATGCTATTATATTTTAAACTTAGCTGATTTGGTCTAGACATTATGGCTTATCTAATTTCCTCTCATATTAGTTCAAAATGATTTTTTTATGGTTGACTGGAATTTGGACTGGTATTACACAAAATTTACCATGAATATAAGGTTTAATTATGAAATCCTTAATGATGTTGTTTTAAATCATGCCATGAGTGAATTCTTAGCATTATTTTAGTATTTATTGTCTAGCGCTTGCTTCTGTCACAATTTGTATAGTGCAACTTTTGAGACAGAAAAATAAGCATGTTAAATATATACCAGGCCTTCATAATCCATGTTTTACTATTATAAAAGGAAGGACTCAGGTCTGGGGGTGTGTTTCTTGCAGGTGCAATTTGACAGATGGAAAGTGTGTATTTCTTTGGGCCATGAGGAAGTCTTATAAGCATCTATGCTGAGCAGGATGTGGAAGTCACTCATGATTGAGCACAGTCTGATTCAAAGTGGAGAGAACAAACTAGAAACAATTTGTTGTGTTTTGAATCTGATACATTAGCCAATAATGTTATGTATAGCATAGATCTCTTGTCAGGAAAAAAATCTAACACTGGTCACATGATGGGGAAACTGGCCTTATTCCTGCTACACTCATGGTCCTGGTTCTGGGCAGTGTGTTATGGTTGGGGGCACTACAGCCTTTTCTGGTCAAGTGTGTTGGTCAAACACTGAGGACCTGCAGAGCAGAACTCTGTCCACATGCTGTCTTCAAAAATAAGATTTATTTATAACCTTTTCGGGGAGAGTAGGCTTGACTGTTATGTGTATAAGAAGGACAATCATATGCAATCTAAAGAAAGCACAAAAGAGACACAGCAGCATTATGGTACTCATGACAAGTTTGCAATGGCTTGTCTGTTTAAAAATATCTGTGGAAGTAAAGGTGGAATACTGGTGAAGGTAATTTATGGCAATCATACAAAACATCATCATCAACAACAACATCATCATCAACAACAACAATAACAACTGCTACAACAACAGCACCCTCACTTTTTTTTTTTTGTTCAGAATGGGAAAGGCTTCATATTTTTCTCTCAAGACAAGGATAGCTTGACTCTAGCTACAAAGCTCTAAAGCAGGGCCCTGAGAAGGAGTTCAGTCATGTCTTCTTATAAAATAAAAATTGTGTTACTTCATGCTTTTGCTTGGGAGAGTGTTTCAATCAATAAACAAGGAAAAAGAAAAATTATTTAATGCAAGCATTCAAGTTCTCTTTCAGTTTTTTCTCCTTTTCTTTTTCCTTTTGTTTTTTGGATTTTTGTCAGGACAGTCCTTCTCTATGTAGCTCTAGCTGTCCTGGAACTCTTTCTGTAGACCAGGCTGACCTTGAGCTCACAGTGACTCTCCTGCCTTTGCTTCCTGAGTGCTGGAATTAAAGCCTCTGCTACCTCCACCTGGGCAATATTTTTAGTTTCCTTTTTTATTATTTTCTTTTTTTATTTTTTGATATATTTTTTATTTACATTTCAAATGATTTCCCCTTTTCTGGTCCCCCACTCCCCGAAAGTCACATAAGCCCCCTTCCCTCCCTCTGTTCTCCCACCCATCCCTTCCCACTTGCCTGTTCTGATTTTGTCTAATACTGCTACACTAAGTCTTTCTAGAACCAGGGGCCACTCCTCTGTTCTTCTTGTACCTCATTTGATGTGTGAATTATGTTTTGGGTATTCCAGTTTTCCAGGCTAATATCCACTTATTAGTGAGTGCATACCATGATTCATCTTTTGAGACTCACTTAGTATGAAGACAGACACTCTGAAGCTAATAGAAAAGAAACTGGGGAAGACCCTTGAGGACATCAGTACAGGGGGAAAGTTACTGAACAGAACACCAATAGCTTATGCTCTAAGATCAAGAATTGACAAATGGGACCTCATAAAATTACCAAGTTTCTGTAAGGCAAAGGACACTGTTAAAAGGACAAAACGGCAACCATCAAATTGGAAAAAGATCTTCACCAACCCTACATCAGATAGAGGGCTAATATCCAATATATACAAAGGACTCAAGAAGTTAGACCCCAGAATACCAAATAACCCTATTAAAAAATGGGGTACAGAGTTAAACAAAGAATTCTCACCTGAAGAACTTCGAATGGCTGAGAAACATCTTAAAAAATGCTCAACTTCACTAGTCATCAGGGAAATGCAAATCAAAACAACCCTGAGATTTCACCTTACACCAGTCAGAATGGCTAAGATTAAAAACTCAGGAGACAGCAGGTGTTGGTGAGGATATGGAGAAAGAGGAACACTCCTCCACTGCTGGTGGGGCTGCAAATTAGTACAACCACTCTGGAACTCAGTCTGGCGGTTCCTCAGAAAACTGGGTACCTCACTTCTGAAATATCCTGCTATACCACTCCTGGGCATATACCCAGAGGATTCCCCAGCATGTAATAAGGATATATGCTCCACTATGTTCATAGTAGCCTTATTTATAATAACCAGAAGCTGGAAAGAACCCAGGTATCCCTCAACAGAAGAATGGATGCAAAAAATGTGGTATATATACACAATGGAGTACTATTCAGCCATTAGAAACAATGAATTCATGAAATTCTTAGGCAAATGGATGGAGCTGGAGAACATCATTCTAAGTTTTCTTAATGTTTGGAATTTTCTCTGTTTATGTCAGTTATATGATTTTTGCTTTGTTTTGATTTTCTCTTTTAAGTTCACCAAATGCTCAAGACAACTTCTCCTTTTAGAAAAGGCATTATTATTGCTAACCATAAAAATGAATGTGTATGGCCTTTCTTTTCTCCCAACATTTATGAAGGTCTTGGTCTGTCCAAGTCAAACACAGGACAACAAACAAATCAAACTTCAAAGAGCAAAGGAAACTATAAGAAAAGAAATTTATTCACATTGACCTTAGAACTATGAAAACAACCTCTAAAATAAACAGCTTATGAAAACAGAATAATATATTATGTCAACCCATGCAAGGCCAGATATCCAGGAGTTGCTTATAGCAGATGGGCATGGATAGCCAGGGGAGAAGACAAAATTATTGAGGTCTTTCTCAAGAAGCTTGCGGGGACTATTGGCTATGGCCAAGTTCTGGGCATGAATTGGCTTTCTGGAATGTTCTAAGCTATGCCTGTCTCCTCACACAGCAGATATTACACAACACAGCTAATCACTGCCCTTAAACTTCTGGTAGACTTTGTCTTGGGCTGAGAGTTTCCTGGTGGTCCACCACCCTGAGGGCCGGGTCTTTACAGTGCTTCTGGCTGCCGCAGACCCTGCTAAGCTTTGGACTGGATAACCAATCAGGGCCTTGTCCCAGGAGCAGACTGATTCTCCCAGTTAGCCGCTGTGACTTACCTATAACTTGTTTTGTAGGGTAGGACCCTGTGAGATCTTACCGATCCGCGCTTGCATGTCATCTGGTGTGTCACTGTGCGGGGTGACACACCAAGAGCAACCAGGAGCTCCAGATTTACTCTCCCTTGTGGCTGCTGGTTCCCTGTGGACTGACATCCCGAACTTGAGCAAAGCTGAGGGTCCGACAAGATGGAGAGCAGCATCGTTAGGCTGGAGGCCAGGCGACGGTGCCTCGGACGAGGCCTAGAGGTCTCATAAAGGAACACATATGTCGGGCTTGCAGAGGATGAGCAACAGCGTCATTACGGAGCCACTGGTGCAAAATTTCAGGATAAAAAGGAGAGCATCTGGGACGCACAACTTCTCTGTAAAAGCCTGGCTTGTGTTTAAACGATCTGTTTCTCTGACATCATGAGCACCAACTAGCCGTGAAAAAGCTCATCACTGTCAGGAGCACTGTTGGTTCAGCTGTTGGTCAACAATACGAACGGCCTAGTTTGGATCGGGGCCTCCATCTCCTGAATGCGGTTCCATTACTTGCTACCGTTTGCATACGGATGCCCTCTGACTAGAGAAACCTCTTGTTTGTGATCTCTTTTGAATCGTGAGCTGCTGCTGCATTTGCTCGGGAGAACACGCGGCTGTTTCATTTAGAAATTAAGAGGTTGCACTTCAATAATTCCTGGCAAATCCCAATTTCACTGTATGTCAGTCAGTTCTCTGTCTTTGGTGAATGGAGATGAGGAATAATAAAGAGGAGGAGGTAGAAGGGAAATAAGGGGCAAGGGAGCATTGAGTGATTGACCCTTTTAGGCACAGAAGTTAAGTATGCAGGTGGTTTTTTGTTTTGTTTTGTTTTGTTTTTTACCATATCATCTTATTTCTGAACCTTATAGAACCTTGAAATCTTGTCTCAAACTAGGATATAGGACAGTTCCCTTTAGAATAGTAGCTGTTGTGTTTTATAAAATGATGGTTTTATATAATTTATATAATGCAAGAGGAGGGAGCAGCTCTGCAAACTGGCCAAGGGCTCTCCTGAGGAATCACCACCATGAGACAGGCCTAGCAGGAAAGAAAGGTTATTGGGGAGTGGAAAGGGGGTAGAGATGGAGAATGGAGCAGAACAAAGGACAGAGAGAGGAGAGAGAGAGGAAGAGAGGACGAGAGGAAGAGGCTAGGGAAATGTGGGGAAGAGAGAATAGAGGATGGAGCAAGAAGTGAAGGAAAGAGAGAGGGAGAAGGAGAGAAAGGGGAAGGAAGGGAGAGGGAGAGAGGAGAGAGGGAGAGAGAGACGGAGAGACAGACAGTCAGACAGAAAGAGACAGAGCATTGGGATAGCTGAGTAGTCCTTACCCGCCGGCCACACCTGGCTCGTGGCTGGTACTGGGGCAGAGCTGCAAGCTATTGCTAGGTAACTATCGGGCAGAGCCTAGAGGAATTACCAACAGTAGCCAAGTAGCATCGGTTGTCTTTAAGACGGAGGTTCTGGAAATACATGTTTTTCAAACCCGCTTCAGTCTCTGACTCGCAAGTAGGTATTGTACTTACATTATGCATTATGAGCCGTCACTCAGTGTGTTCTTAACATCCGTGAGACACTTTTACAGGGGCTCCATCTTCTACTTCGTGGAAACTTTAGACAATTTTCTGAAAGGTTTTCGCAGGTGGTTGTGGGCTCGGGGATGACAGAAGTATGTGTCTGAAAAGATGAGAAGTTGAGCGAGAGAAATATTCCTTTTCACTCATACTTACAAACCAGAGACGGAGCGAGCACGGTTTTGCTGTGACTGTTGGTCTTCCTCTGTCTCCACTCCAATGTGTGACTTTTCCCGTGTCTCACTTCCTACTTCACTAACCCTATTATTGATTTTATAAAGTCGGGATGAGAGGAGAGCTAAAAATACCTTACGTTGTCATAAAATACCATAAAGTCATGAAGTAATAACCATTATATCCACTAGAATTATGACATTCTTGCATTTTACTCTGAGATGAGCCTCACACCACGATGACCCGTACTTGCTCGCATTGGCTTAAGGTCAAAGAACTGTCATGGTCCGTTCCTTATGAGGGTCCACTCCTTATCAGGGTCTGAGGAAGTTTCCGTCTCCCGTTGCTGCGAGTACAGGGAAACCCAAATCCTGCTTGAGAACATGACAGCTTATCGACTGTTAATAACCTTGACAATGTTATTTTTCTCAGAGAAAAAAGAGACCCGATGACTCGTTTGCTCAGTTGCCTGGTGTACACCGTAAGTGTCATTGGTGGGGAATTGTCCAGGAGGCATTCCGTATGTAAATGTTCTAATTAGATCAATGTAAAAGAGCAGTCGTACATTCTGTTAGAGCGGTGTGTCTGCTTCCATTAATAAAACCTCCGGAAGGCATGCGCTCCTAGTTTTCTCAATTAGTTTGTCCCAGATCATTTCATCCTAGGGTGGGGAGGGTCGCAAGGATGGCATGAGAGGGTGACGGGAGGTAGCAAATTTAGAGGCACTTCCTGCAGGTTTGGAGGCTGCCCAAATTTGTTCATTATTCACTTGCTACTCTATTGTTCTTGGGTTTTTTTTTTACATAAAAACATAATTCCTCCATAGTATTTATAAAACTGAAAAGTTAAAACATCACATTGTCCCCTCTTTTCCCTCAAGGAGACAGATGCGGACTGGGACTGTGGCCAGCACCACTGTCGCCATCCTCTTCCCTTCTCTCTCCTGCTCCCTCACTTGAAGTCACTGCTATGAAGAAACCCTAACATGGTGCCCACCCTCATCTGCTTAGTTAAGACTTTGTCCCTTTCTCTTTCCGAGGGCTGCAGCAGATCCCAGAGCTTTGGAAATGCGAAGCCACCAGTGAGAAAGCAAAGCGAAGACACATAACCTGTAACGACAAGGAAGGATGCCATCTTTCCCCTGACCTGTGGGCTTGACCGATCCCTGACTTTTAAGAGAGAGATATGCACAGGAACTATTTTGTAATACCCTGGGACGCCAGATGATCAGGGAGCACAAGTACTGAAAGTCTGACTGACCTCCATCACTCTACCAGAGAAGTAGCTTGCTCATACCTATATGTCTGCTCGCCTGTCCTCGGTCTGTAAATATATAAACTAAGTATATTTTATATAATATATAATATGTATTTATAAATATATTTATATTTGAAAGTATTTAAGTATTCATATTTTATAAGTATATTTTATATAGCATGTATAATATATTTTATACATTTTGCCTATTTTGTATTATGTAGATATATATGAATATAAAGAAACAGATGACATTAGGCTTAATGTTAAAAAAATTGTTTTCTGGTTGTGAAGTAGGATATAGATGACCATTTTGATGACTTTTTTTTTTTTTTGGCCTGTATATCACCTATGTAGTGACTACAGGGAGAAGGGCTACAATAAAAATATAAAGAAAGACACTAAAGCCAGAAAATGGCCAACTAGCTCACAAGTTTACCAGTAATACTCATTTAAATTATGGAATTTCTGATATTTGACTACTTTTTATCTACAAAGTGACCTTTTCATATTTCAGCTGGTCTATGAGTGAGAGGCGGGGAACAGTATAAATGGCAGAGATGACTTGAATGTACACTAGAGAATTATTTTCTATGTTTAGAAAAAGAAAAGAGAATCTAGGTTCTTCCCAAGGGCATACTAAAATATCTAAAGCTTCTGTTTTGAATGGTTATTTGAACTGTGTAGACATATATTAAGATAGGTTTTAGGTCTGGTTATTTTTTGGTGTGTGAATTCTTATTTGAACTTTATTAAAAATAATAAGAATCTAGATCTGGGATTCTTAGATCTAGATCTAGTAAATGCAGGATGATTGCAAAGTATTTTTAAGATTCGGGGAAAACTGGAGTGCAGTGAATGCTAGTCTCTGCTGTGCTTCATGCCTACCTTCCGTCTGCCTCAGGGATGATCATCGTTCAGGTTTTGGCTCACAGAAACCTCTCCTATTCCAACTAAATTAGTGCTGTCTTTCTCTTAGGTGATTTTTTCTCTTCATTATCATTTTATTTGATTTTTTAAATTTTTTAAATTTCATTCGATATATTTTTTATTTACATTTCAAATGATTTCCCCTTTTCTGGTCCCCCACTCCCCGAAAGTCAAATAAGCCCTCTTCCCTCCCCCTATTCTCCCACCCACCCCTTCCCACTTCCCTGTTCTGGTTTTGCCCTATACTGCTACACTGAATCTTTCCAGAACCAGGGGCCACTCCTCCATTCTTCTTGTACCTCATTTGATGTGTAGATTATGTGCTCTTTGAGAGTTTCCTTCATAATATTTATACTAAAGAACTCTCTCTCTTTCTCTGTCTCTGTTCTATTGTGGTGTGTATGTGTGTGTGTGTGTGTGTGTGTGTGTGTGTGTGTGTGTGATTTTCTGCTTACCACCCTCTCTGGATTCTGGAACTCCATAGATAGGAACTATGCTCACCTTTCTTGTGTGCTCTCCTCTCTCTCTCTCTCTCTCTCTCTCTCTCTCTCTCTCTCTCTCCCTCTCTTGTTAAGAGTGTGAAGAATGGATGGCAGAGAAGAGAGGAACAATGGGCCTCAGAGACCACAGAGAACAGAATGGGGTAGGGGACAAGACAACTCAGAGAGTCTGAAGAATTTGGCACAGATAGGTGACTTTAAAACATTAGAACTTAAAAAAACAATGCCTGTAGAAGTGTTCTTAATAAAAGAGGAGACAGTTCTTTCTTTAAGGCGGTTCCTCTTTCCCTGGTGCTATAATACTTGAGCTAGTAAACATGTGAAGAGAAGCATCTGGGAGAAGCTGTGATTTCAAGGAGTCAAATTCCCAAAGAAACAAAATTGTGGAGCAAGATGAGAAAGCAAGGTTAAGTGTAAATGACTGTGGCTTCTCAGGACAGTGCCGGGCGCTGATGATCCAGGAGCAAGAGTATAGGGAGATTAGTGAGCTTTCAGGGGCAAATGCAATGAGAATAAATAGCTTGGGAGAGATGGGTAAGCAAGATGGATCTAATGTGCTCCATGTGGATGATGTTTCTCGAGGAAATGCCTGAAGATGGCAGTTGGATATAGCAGAGGAGGAATGTTTTCCGGGAAGAGCCTGTCAAATGCAATGCCCCAAATGTCTGGATCTCCCTAAAATTCCTACATTGAATTCTAATCCCAGGTTGATAATACTTAGAGATGGGGCCTCTGTGAGTCAGCCATGGAGTTCTTGCTGGCAGAGTCCTAATGAACAAGACGAGTACCCTTCAATGAAGAAGCTGGCAAAGTGGCTCCTTTCCTGCCTGTGAGTACACAATGAGAGGTTGGCAGTCAGTAACCTGGAAGAGGGCCATGGATCAGACCATGAAAGCACCAACCAGGTTGGCACCAGATTTTGGACTTCCAGCCTTCTAGGCGGTGAGAAATGAAGGCTTGTTGTATGAGCCACATAGTCTAAGGTAATTTGTTATAGGAAACCAAACTAAGACAATGAATAATAGCCTTGAAGTCTCTGCTGGTTAGCAGGCCCAGATTGCTGAGAAGATGGCTAGCCTGCCAGGGTTTCTACATGCTATTCTTCCAGCTAATTTAAGAACATATGAAAGGTAGGGGGTGAGGTCTCTGCCCTAAAGCTTGGGCTCAAACTAGGAGCACAAGGAAATTTCTCTCTAATTATTCAAGTAGTTTAATGATATGGTTTAACAGTTATTTTGCTGCATGGCAATTAGATTCAAATGGTAAGTCAGTCACACAAATGAATATAATTAGTAGTGTTTTTGCATAGTTAAATCAAGCATTTAGACGCCTGTTAGGGAAATGGTGATCCAGAGAGAAGGAACATTTGTGGCTTCTAGCATTTCTTTCGATAAAGGGAAGGATTATAGGCAGCTCAACAGTTCCCTTATGGATGTGGTCAGGACAAGGCTGTCAATAAGATCGCCATATGGTTTTATTTCCGGCTTTTGTCTATGTCCCTGATTCTAGGCAAAGAGGAAGAGGAGAAATGACAAAGGAGATGGGTGAGTGGGTAGACATCTCTGTGTAAGAGAATCTTAAAATTTTCTGAACTGGGCAAAATATCTTACCATCTCTTGCCTGACTTAATTTTTAAATTAGCGATGTATTTTATAATCTTTAAATAGTTCAAGCAGAGAAAGAAAAGGATGAAGAATATGAATCATCATGTGATGGTATTTTTACACATGGTATATTTGTCTCAGAATTTCTTAAAAAATAAAACAAATGGCACATTCTAGGTACCGGGAGTCCTTGTATACTATCAACGCTTCCACCCCTCCTCCAGAGGAACTGCAGCACAGTGGGCACACATCCATTTTATAGGTGTTTGTGTGCTTTTACCACATGCCTCTTTCCTAAAACGCACATGTATACTTTTTAAAATAAGTGTAACATGGCTGTGGTTTCAAATAAATGACATACTGTTTGTTGGGACTAGAATGATCTCTTCAATTTTTGATACTCAAACCATGTGACTTTGGTCCCAAGTGATGACTAATCTTGGTTGCCAATTTGTTACATCTGGAAAGAAGGAACCTCAGATGAAGAACTGCCTCCATTGGATTGCTTTGTGAGCATATCTGTGGGACATTTTCTTGATTGCTAATTGACGACAGATGGTCTACTTACTATGGGTGGTATCATCCCTAGGCAAGTGTGCCTGGGCTGTATAAGAAAGGTAGCTGAACATGCACCTGGGAGGAAGCCAGTAAGCAATGTTTCTTTATGGTTTCTGCTTCATTTACTGCTTGAACTTCTGCTTTGACTTCCGCCAATGCTGGACTGCAAAACTGTAAGATGAAATAAACCCCTTTCTTCCTAAGTTGGCTTTGATCAGTATTTAGTCACAACAGAAATCATCATAGGACATGTATCTTATAGGCAAAGAATTCTGGAAGCAAAGATGAAAGGAACTATGCAAATAGCTCAGTGGCATCATCAAAGACTCAGGAGTCTCATAACCTCTTGCCTTGTAAAGTCCAGGGATTCAGGACCCATCTCTACACCCCCCCCCCACCCCAGCACAAACTTTACCCACTTTCAGGCCTGTGCCTTTCACCTGGGCAGACAATCATCATGCTCTCTCCTTTGAAGACCCCATAGTCTGAAGGCCTCCCAGAAAGTCTTCTACAGTCAAGTAGTCATGGAATTGAAAACAAAGTGGTCCAAGATCTAAAAGTAAAAGTAGAAACAATAAAGAAAACACTACAGGCCTCCTAGGAGACCTACAGCAATCAAGGGACACAGAAGTCAGGCTACAGACAGAGACACCTAGGCCAGGTAACAGCAGAGATAACCAGATGGCAAGAGGAAAGCACAAGACTATAAGCAACAGAAACCAATATACTTTGGCACCATCAGAACCCAGTTCTCCTACCACAGCAAGCCCTGGATGAACTAACACATCTGAAAATCAGGATGCTGGCCTACAATCCTATCTCATGAAGATATTAGAATCCTTTAAGGAGGATATAAAGTAACTCACTTAAAGAACTATAGGAAAGCACAGGTAAACAGGTGATGGAATTGAAAACAAAGTGGTCCAAGATCTAAAAGTGAAAGTAGAAACAATAATGAAAACACAAATGGAGACATCTGTGGAAATGGTGTTTGTCATTCTTTAATAAGATTTGTTTTCCTTGCTATTGGGGTATTTGTGGTCCTTGTGTATTATGGATATTAGTGCTTTACCGTATGTGTAGTTTGCACACTCCCCCAATGCTAGGTTTGCCTATGCTATGGATGTGGCCTTTACTTCTCTTTAGCTTTAGTGACATGGTTACAATTAAGCTGCTACCAGCTGTCTCTTGGCCACTTCCTTGTCATGCAAAGCTTGGTAACCGGAGATACCCTATGTTTTTGCATTGTTCCAATTTATGGGTTTTGGTATCGTATCCCAACAGTTTTACTTATACTGAGATGGAAGGCTTTTTGCTGTTTGCTTTCAGGTCTTAAGTTTAAATTTCAATATTGATTTGAGTTTAGTATCTGGTATGAGATGAGGGTCAGATTTCATTTTTAGCATATAGATATCTAGTCTAGTTTATCAAAGACACTGTCTTTTCTCTGGAGCACATTTTTTATTTTTATCTATTTATTTATTTTTCATTGGAATTCAATTGGAATCTTAAGTGCTTGGGTTTATTTTGTGGCCTTCTATTCTGGCCATTGGCATATGTGTTTGTCTATCACAGTGTGATGATAAAAGTCTTGGTGTAGACCTTAATGTCACATAATACCTCTGGCTTTGTTCTTTTAATTTAAGATTGAAAGAATTTATTTATGAGGAGAATTACTGAGAGGTTGTTTATGAGGTCACATGACTTCCAAATATGTTCCAAAATATTTTGTTGCTACCTATTTTATTCTGTTGGTTATCTTTAATGGTCAAGTTTGCCATGTCCTTGAATAACATAGGAAGAGTCTTATTGCATGAACATCTGCACTGAGTTAATCTTTGGGCATGTCCATGTGGGTTCTCTTAATTAAGTCCATTCATGTGGGAAGACTCAGTCCCTATTGGAAGAGTCATTCCCTAAACAGGCTCTTGAATGATTCAGTAGCAAAGACATCGGATTGAGCACAAGCAAGAAAACAACTGGGAATGTATGAATTTATTTCTCTCTGCTCCAGACTAGGGGTGTGATGTGAAAAACTGTTGTGAGGTTTCTGTTGCTTTTACATACCTGAGGAGGATGGTAACCTGTAACTGTGAGCCAATGCAAACCATTTCCCCCTTAAGGATTTTTGGGTTTTGGTCAAGGTATTGCAGTTACAGCAACCAAATTGAAGCTAGGACAATTATATTCTCACTTTCTTTTTTAGAGAGTTCATTGTTAGTACATAGAAACACCACTGGCTTTTATATTGAATTTGGATCTGGTAGATATGTTATGTTAGTTTTACATTTTTTTATTAGTGGAATTCCTGGGATTTTTCTATCTATAATGACATGTGGCTTGCAAAGAGACAACATGTTTTTTCTTTCTGATTTGATTACTTTTATTTCTTTATTTTGTAAAATTCTCCTTCTGGGTCATGAAGTAACCATGGCCAACAGCATCATTTTTCCCTGTAGTGACATGAAAAATGTCTATCCATATCGGACGGGCTACTAGTGACAAAGACCAAAGAAACAATTTCCTACATATGTCCCCAAAGTCCATGTTAGGGAACAGGTGAATTTACTGCATTTACACATAGGGGCTTGCATGAGATGTCACTTACAGGAAACTGGTAGTGTCATTATTGAAAAACCCAGTGACAACTCATGAAAGTTGTATCCCTAAAGATCCCCGCACATTTTTCAGACAACTCAACCTGCTGGGAAGTCTCCTTTTCCTAGGAACTCTTACTGTATACATAAACTTGGGAAGGGATTGTGAATCTTGTAACTTGGACTTTCTGAACATTTTAACTTACATGAACTCTGTTCCTGCACCACAGAAATATTTCAGCTGTAGGAAATGGCTACATAAAACTGTGACATACAGTATTATGTGGAGCAGATGTGATTGTAGGCCTCTTTGTTGATTCTTGACATTTTCATGGTATGATCTTACTTATGCACTTGTTCTGTAATCTATTTGGTTTTTATTAGGTATATTCTTTATTTATTCTTCAACTGTTGTCCCCTTTCCTGGTCTCTCTCCCCCCGAAAATCCCTTAACCCACTCCTGCCCCCCTCACCAATCCACCCACTCCCACTTCCCTGTCCTGGCATTTTCCTACACTGGAGCATCTAGCCTTCCCAGGACCCAGAGTCTCTCCTCCCTTTGATGTCCAACAAGGCCATCCTCTGCTGCATGTGCATTTGGAACCATCGATCCCTCCATGTGTACTCTTTAGTTGGTGGTTTAGTCCCTTGTATTTGTTTTTGGTCGAGGTTCATTCTATTCCTAAGTTGTTGCTAACCACTTCACTGTAGTCAAATGTTTCTGTATTTGTTGAGATGACAATATGGTTTGACTTTTATGCTACTCATGAGGAACATCATATTGTTTTACATATGCTAAGATGTTGAGATATTTATGGCGTCCAATATTTTTACATTTCTAATAATTTTAGTATTTTAATAACTGATCACTACCAATAACAGGACCTCCTCCAACTTGTTGGCAAATAATTCAATTTAGGAACTTTATTTAACCTTAGTGTCTGCCTCATTGAACCACTGTTGTAGTTCATATTTCCTAGAAGTGAGGCTTAAGACAGAGATTCAGTTGGATAGAGCTTGTGTTCTTATGAGAAAAGGATCAAGATAAGCACAATAGGCAATGGAAGGCATTTTATGTTAGGACGAAGTCTCATATGGGAACTAGTATGCACCTACTCCAGAGAGCTCTGTGAGGGTATGAACTGAATCACCAGGTTTCTGTCTCAAGCGAGCCCAAACCCTCCCCGCCATCTCAGGCAGACATTGGCTGTTATCTGTGCCTGGGAGTGAGAGTGCAGCACACTTTCTTAAATTAGGCTGCTCTGGTTTGGCTGAAAAGTCAACCTGGAGACATTTGATGCTCTATGCCATTAATAGCCAATACTAGACGAATCTACCAGTCCTGGAGAAGAGGATGTAGCTTAGGCATGATAATTCACTCTAATAAGAAATTTATTATCAGGGTCAGATATAGAAAATTATTCCAAGGACTGTGACCAAATGGATTCAGATATGACTTAAATTAAATTAAAAAGATACTTCATCGTCTAGGTGGCATAGAGTCCATGGCACCATGACCTGTTGTTTCCTCTAAGTGCTTCTATAGCCATTAGTGGGATTTGAACTTGCTAAGTAGTAAAAAGTCTCATCTAAAATAACTGTTTTTCCACTCAGTTAGTTCCGTCATTCTTCAAAGACAGTTTAAATATATTGAGCTTCGAATGCTCAGACCTGGGAAGTGAGTCCCGTCCCCAGCTGCCATCTGCTCAGTCCACATGTCCACGCGGAGCCTGCATACACACGCTCTAAGTAGACAAGCAATGCTCCCTGTTCCCCTGCAGTCTTGGGTTCAGGGTGTTTAGATGCCTTGTCATACTCACAACGATGTACACTCTTCAGAGCCGCTGGGGGTCTGACAAGTTGAGGCTCTCAGTGCTTATTAATTCTAAGAAGTCCTTCATCCGAGGTAGCAGCCCAATGAGCATCTTTAAGTTTCTACGGGTTCGACATCTGAATGCCTTAAAATGAAAGAAGTCTCATGCTCTCTTTCTTTCAAATTCCCCCTCTTTCAAAAGCACTGGAGCTCTCTGTGATTAGGGGCATGCAATGTGGAAAATTTGCTTCTATGATTTCTACATCATTGTGTGAACTTAAACTGCACAGTTCACAGCACAATGGCACTTTGCACACAGAACACCATCTTTAGTGTTTGACTCCAGTAAATTAGTGAAACCTTGATTTTATTTTATTTTTTTTTTCATTTCATGTGTCTCATAGAGGTAAGTGAACTTAACTTTCCTGCATAAATTCTGTGTTTCAGATTCCTTACTAACAGACCGTTAGGTCTCATTAAGTTTTGAATTAGCTACTCAGACAGAATGCTTAATTTTTTCCTCCATTTTCTTCCTCTTCTATTCGTTCTTATTTTCCTCTATCTCTCTCTTTCTCCCTTTCTTCTCTTCTTTCTCTTCTCCCATTCATCTCTCTCTTGTCTTCCTTTTTTGTAAACCTCCTGATGCTCCATAAAGACCAGGACAAATTTTGGATCACAGGACTCAAATTTACTTTGGTTGAGTAAATGAAAGTTTGGGAAGGTGAAGGAGAATGTATAACACTCATCTTGTTGAATGTGTCGACAATTGAGGATCTAAAAAGTAAAATTTCTTCTTTAGGACTACCACACAAGGAATGTCAGGAAGTTGGAGGACAAAGAGGAGTTAAGGCAACAATATGAACAAGCAAGAATGCATTGTAGATTCAGTAGATTGGTTTAGGTGAAGATGTTGAAGATAACAGGCACAGGGGATAATCAGCGAACAAATCTAACAAGATTAGACAGTGAGGGGTCTAGAACTTATCCCAGAGGATTAATTACTGTTATCAGAAGAAACATTTTATTTGATGTAAGAGGGGGCATATGAGATGTCAGAGTAATTTTAGATTTGTATATGAGGTAACACTTTTCTGATCCTTGGTATAAAATAGGCTTCCTTCTTAGAACTGAATAGAGCAGATGCAGAGATTTTGTAGGTGTTCTAGCAGGAAAATATCAAACCTTAGATTTCCCTCTTAGTGCCCCACCTGCTACTCTTTATAATTCCATGCTAACCTGCAGATCTCCAGAAGATCTACATGTTTTCTAGTGTTTGAGTCTTGCAACCTCTGCACTTTCTGGTCTTTCTTAGCTTAGCACTTGGCCCATATCAGAGCAATGGGTATTGACTCCTAGGGCAAGGTAAACAAGGTTGCTCTTTTCTTGAGCTTATTGGACATGGAAAATGGTATTTCTCCATGGTCTATCTACATTTTTAAACATTCAAATTCCCTTGCACTTAGGGGTTAAGAAATAAATAGATACCAACTTTGGTATCTCTATAATAAATTCTCTGTTCCAGAAAGTATTAAACTTAAAAACATTCCTGATACTTTTGCAGAAAAGACCAATAAACATTAAAGGCAAGAAAATTAGTTCAGTGTTACTACTTTCGAGCAGTTTGTAAATTCTGGCATTACCCTAACATTAAGTGTTAAACTTTAAATATAAAATTATTTAGGGTTGGAAATTCTTCATCCTTAGAACTATGTAACAAGGTCTTCACACCTCAGAGAATTCAAGACAAGGGAAGATGGAAGTTGATATGACATTTTATTGCAATATCTCCCTTTTAAACTCTATCTCTTGCCTTTTCTTTTGTTTCTTCCTGGAGAGACATGGGCATTTGTTCAAAACTACATCTTCAAATTACCAGTGCTAAGTCTCTTCTATATGTACTGATGTCCTCGGGGTCAAGTATTTTAATATATGAATAAAACTTCCATCAAACCCCAACAAATTCTAAACTCCCTGCAATTTAGTTTATGATAAAGAAGGGCAATTTCAGACCAAGATACCACCTAAGATTTAGATGGGAAAATAAAACCCAAAATTGCTTGCATAGCTTTCTTGTTCTTTCTGTTCTTTTTTTTTTAACTTAGCTCACAAATCAGTTGTGAACTGGCCTGGACCCTTACTAACAAAGAAATCATCTCATTGCCTCTTCAAGGCTATTTTAGTTCTGCTCCAAAGCTAATTTTTAAAGCCATTGCCATGAGTTCAGATGGACAACACTAATTTTCAAAGATGATCCAGTATTTATGTTCAGTATTCCTTACCTGAAAAGCAGTGTTTTGGATTGCTAATTTTTCTTAATGATTTGAATATTTCTTCAATGTAAGATCCAAACTCAAAATCTTTTTTATATGCATTCTTTTCCTGTAGCTTAGAAATTATTTATTATTGTGTTTTTGGTTTGTTTGTAACTAAGCATATGTAATTAGGTTGGAAGTTCTCTTTTGTGGTATCATGACAAGATGCTAAAAGTTTCTGATTTGGACAATTTTTCTTAGGAATGCTCAACTTTCAGCTTAGAAATGCTCAACGTGTGTGTGTGTGTGTGTGTGTGTGTGTGTGTGTGTCCCACTCATTGTTTTTGTCTTACTATCTGATAGTTATATTTTGCCTTAAAACAAGGGGTCTGTATTCTTCATTCTACTTGAATCTGGATGGTCCTGTAAATAGATCAGAAGTGAAATTGTGTGATTGTCAGTGTTCAGTTAGAAAATGGTATTTGGCTTTCACTTGGTCTTTCTTTTGAGATGATTGTCATCAACTTACCCACCATGCCCAGGGAAGTCAGATTAACTCATGTGGGAGTTCACATGGGGAGGACCATAGGGACCAGTACTGAGACCGTCAATCAAGAGTCAGCATCTGCTGCCAGGCTCAGAAAGGGAAGGAGCCTTCAGCTCACTTCCACTCTGGGCTCTGAACCCTTCCAACCAACCCTCAGAGAAGTGTAAGCGGTCCCTGACATGTCCTTGACAACCTGGAAGCTTGTGAGCAAGATAAATGTCAACCCTTATTAAACCACTGGGTTCTGGAAATTTTTCTTGTATAGTAATAGTCATGAGACTGCCTTGCCACAAAAATATCTTTCTTTAAGATGTTTATTCTTCAACTTTACTCTTTCAAAAGGAAAGAACACTGCCTTTGATTTTCTATCCTCACTCCTAGAGATCTCTTGCGAACTTACTGGACTAGAACCTGCTTATTTGGGAAAGAAATAATTACTCCAGAGTCAATTTTCTGGAAGTAAAACAAAAATTGTGGATGTTTTATTTGCCAAACCTTACCTTCATCAGCTGTCTCCGTCAGGGATTGGTGACGACTGAGTGTGCAAGTGGCTGGGTGCCTGGACCTCTCATTGTCTTGCAGCCTTGCTGTAACCCTCTCCTTTCCCCTTCTTACACTTTCAGTCCTTGTCTACTTCCTGCTGTTCCACCTTCTCCCCAGTGTGTTCTCAGCCTCACAGTCTCCCCTCCGAGAGTTGTTCTTTTTCTTTTTTTTTAATATTTGTTTGTTTATTATATGTGAGTACACTGTAGCTGTCTTCAGACCCTTCAGAAGAGGGTGTCATTTCATTTCATTATGGAAGGTTGTGAGCCACTATGTGGTTGCTGGGATTTGAACTCAGGACCTTCGGAAGAGCTGTCAGCGCTCTTAACCGCTGAGCCATCTCTCCAACCGCCCCCAGAGTTGTTCTTAATCTCACAAGACCCAGCTTCAATTTCTCAGAAGATGTTCTCTCCAGGGGGCACACACTGTGCTCAGGTCCTTTCCGTTTTCCTGGCCTAGGCCTGTTCTATGGTGAAGCTCCTAAGTGTACCCCAGCAGCAGGTGTAAACCACTCACTCTGTAAGATCCACCAGTAAAGTCACAATGAAGACAAGCCAATTATCACTTCACAAACCTCTGTACATTTTATAAGCTGATACAAGAAAAACTATTTTGAAATGTGGACAAAGCCTAGAAACACTGACAAACTGTTCATTTACCAAATCAATTATCCAGTGAATCCAGGCTCTTTAGGACCCTCATTCACAGGCCCATGTCTACCCGTTGCTCTGTAGACGGTAGTGCTCCCCCTTCCCGCTGCTCACAGCATCAACTCTGTATCTTCCTCTCAGGGGATGCTAGCTCTCTGGACGACTATATTTCTTGTCCTCTCTCCTGCTATCCCTCCTGTCTTATCAGAAGTGGCAGGAGCTCTGTCAGTTAGCATCCAAGCCTGCTGACCCCACACCTTCTCATCTGCACAGGCTCAGCCTTCAGTTTGCAAGACCTGATCTGCTTTTGCTCCTTTAAAGAGTCTTCTAAAGTTTCAGGTCTTCAACCCACTCCAATCCTCTTGCACATTTAGCTGGTCTGCCACTCATGACCATTGCTCTATTCAGAAAAACAAACAAACAAACAAGCAAACAAACAACAACAAAGCAAAACACAGACACATACCAAAACCAGAACAACAAAATCAGAAAATACCCTCAACCAAGTAAGTGTACTATAACTGACTTTCTCTCCTGAACTTCTAGAGTCTTGAGAGCAACAATGCTAATTTTCATTTCTGCGCACTCACTGGATAGCATGGATACTGGCACATAGTAGGCTTAGAATAAATCCGTCTTAAAAAGAAGACCGTTGACTTAGAGAGTGCTGCTCTAACCATCTGCTGTTTGGAAATAATTCCTTCACAGAATCAATTTAAAATCACTCCCTCAGGCTACATAATAAAGAATCACATAAAGAGATGTCTGTATTTTTGTTTAAGACTTTTACTCAAAATCACAGTTCACTTTGTGGTTGAAAGCCCTGGAATAAATATTCACAGTACTAACCTCTCTTCCGTTAGTGGGAGGCAAATGCTTGGATCTACCGATCCAAGATGTGATTCTTCTTATTAAATATTTTCCCACAGAAGAGGAAGCATGGCCCTTGCCGTTCACGCTACCTCCCATTTTAAATTTAATTCAGCTTCATAACGTAAGGGGCTTGATTACGGCATTTCCATAATGCACATAATGGACTTGAATAACTTTCACTCTATAACCCTCTCCTCTCCCTGCTCCACTCTACCTTTCTGCTCTACTCCAAATGGCTCCCCTTTTATGTTCCTACTCTTCCACCTCAGACTCCACATGTAGGAGAAAACATGATACTTTCCTGTGACCGTGTATCTTTACAGTTAACAGGATGCCCTCTCATTCCATCCATTTTGTTGAAAATGATGTAGTGCCATTTTTTCTTATGGATGAATATTTCTTTCTTCATACACACACATACACACACATACACACACACACACATACACCCACACCCACACCCACACACACACACACATATATATATATATACCGCATATATATGTATACGTGTAATATGTGTGTGTGTGGTGGACATTGTACCTTGGCTATTGCAAACAATACACCGATGGATGCAAATGTTCAGATATCTTTACCAAGTTGACTGTTCTCTCATTTATTCACCTTTCTTTTTTTACCTTAACTTGAAGAGAACTTAAAGCTAAATGTCTTTCTGTGTACACATTCATTTTTCTGTTTTTCTTTGTTTCTGTTTTGCGTTTCGAGGCAAGGTCTCATGTATCCTAGGCTGTCCTCGAGGGTGGTATATAGTTGAAGATGATCTTTAATTGATTATCCTCCTGCTACTGCCTCATGAGCCATGGGAATACAGGTGTGATTTACCACTCCTCATTTATGACCTAGTAACACATCTGCAACATATAAGCGAGGGTGGGGGCTAGGCCCAACCCACGTTTGCTCTTTGGTTGGTGGTTCAGTGTCTAGGAGCCCCTAAAGGCTCAGGTTATTGACTCTGTTGGTCTTCCTGTGGGGTTGCTATCCCCTCTAGGTCCTTCAATCCTTCCCCCAACTCTTCCACAATGTATGTAGGAGGCCAGGCATTCATGTATGTTAGGAAATACTCTATCAGAGGAGCTGTATTCTCACTCTGAATGCATCCCTTGTTTGCTCTTGATATAATAACATAATAATAAAATTATTAATGACAGTAGCTTTTATTTGCCAGATTCTCTCTGTTGATAGGAGTCTAAATTCAGGGGAAGGAGAAGATGGGATAGGGGGTTTTCGGAGGGGAAACCAGGAAAGAGGATAACATTTGAAATGCAGATAAAGAAAATATCTAATAAAGAAAGGCGATGGAATAATATCCTTCATCTCATTTTTCTGAGGAGAAGGAATAGGGCTCATGGAAGTTAAAGGGCCGTATGTTAAACAAGGCAGCCCAGTTAGGGATACAGGATCCACCGACAGATAACATCTTTTGGAATAGACCCCACTATAGTTGTTGGGGGACCTGCATGAAGACCAGGTAACACATCTGCTACATATAAGCGAGGGCGGGAGCTATGCCCAACCCATGTTTGTTCTTTGGTTGGTGCTTCAGTCTCTAGGAGCCCCTAAAGGCTAAGTTGACTCTGTTGGTCTTCCTGTGAGGTTGCTATCCCGTCTAGGTCCTTCAATACACTTCTTCCACAAGTCTGAGCTCTGTCTAATGTTTGGCTGTGGGTCTCTGCATTTGTTTCAGTCAGATGCTGGGTGAAGCCTCTAGGAGGACAGTTATGCTAGGTTCCTGTCTGCAAGCATAACAGAGTATCATTAATAGTGTCAGGAATGGTTCTCCCAGTCTTTGCTTCATCTTTGTCCCTACACTCTTGTAGGCAAGACACAGTTTGGGCAGAAGGTTTTCTGGCTGGGTAGGTGTCCTTATCCCTCTACTGGGAATCATGCCTAGCTGCATTTGTACCCAACTCCTGGGGTGGGGCTCCCTATTCTCAGAGGAGAAGGGGATGGGGGAGGGGTTGTATGAGAGGGGGACCTGGAAGAAGGGGCAAGTTGTGATCCAGATGTAAAGTGAATAAATAAATAATGGGGGAAAAAGCCACTGGACTAAATTAGCAGCCATATTCTGAAATCCTGGGTGTGGACCTAGCTAACATTCACCATGTTGGCCAGTATTTAATAAGGCTTATTTCAAATTTGGATTTGAAAAAGGGCTGTGTGCTTGTAGCTGATTTGAAATTCTGAGTTGGTTAAGAAGCCTGCTCAGGCTAAGGTTTTAGCTAGTTTTGATTCTGCGTAGTGCTCAGGTACCCCTTCAGCTCAGCCCACGTCGTTACTACACATTCAAGGAGGCAGGAGGTTCCTAAGGTTTCCTCTTTTCCTTGATCCCCTCTTCAAAAAATGAATTCTGTGGTTATGACATTGCTCCCATTGCTTTAGAGAGGCTCTTGGCGGCCATTTTGTCTCTTCATGGTGTAGCTGCTTCTTACCTCATGTCCAGTGTGGCACACATCCCTGGTCCTGTGCGGCACACATCCCTGGTCCTGTGAATCCTTTTATTATTTTTCGTGACTCTATGTTTAATTGATGTTTTTTTGTCTTCTCATCACCTTAGGCATGTGTGGTATATGTGGCATGCATGTGTATGTATGGATGTTTATACGAGTGTGGGTACCATCTGTGTGGATGTGGAGGCTGAAGTGGGTGGAACTCACTCTTGACCCATCCTCCCCCTTATTTACTGAGGCAGAGGTTTTCATTCATTCCTACAGGCTCCCTAATATTAGTCTAGTTAGCCGCCCTGTTCTGGGGGTCCCCTACCTCAGCTCTCGGAAATTGGAATTACAGGCGGGCCACCATGCCAATCATGCATTTACACAGCTTTGGGAATACAAATTTCAGTCCTTATGCTCGGGAGGCAAGTGTTTCCAGCACAACGCCATACGTATATTTTAAATATACATTATATTTTATATAATATATTTTATCCAATTCTCTTGATCTAATTATTGTTAAAGTTAAAATTAATTAGATTTTTAAAAATTACCTATACTTTTGAATGACAAATTAAAAAATAACCCTTTAGGTCTTGCATATAGGTATCTGTGCCATTTCTGCATACCTTACCCTGTAAGCTTACCTTCCTTACCTGCTTACCTTTCTGTTTTTCCTTCTGCACCCAGGTTTGTTTGGCAACTTCAGCAACATCTTCCAAGACTACAGATATTTGTTCCCTGCTTGTAAAGCTCTAGCTCCTGAAAAATATATGATGTTGTATCACAAATAAATCAGTGCATGGGGCCGTCCACAGTAGAATCACTTAAATGGTATTTTCCTTGGATCATTAAAATATCAAGATTTATAAACAATTTAAAAACATATATATTAGTGAAGTGTGAGACCCGAGCTAAAGTTGGCCATTGTTAAGAAAAAATGTGAAAACATCGTATTTTATTTTTTAAACAACATGCATAAATTGTTCTATGGAGCCAAATCATATATATGCATATATATGACAGAATTGAGTATGACCTGAATTTATAACTGAATCTCTCACGGAATTTATCTGGATCAAAGTGATTTATCTGGCTCAGAGTTCCATCATTGTTCAGAGAAGGTATTCTTGCCTGCGGAGTCTGCCATTGTTCATCAAGTACTCCTAATCTTGACCTTGCTTTCGCCTTTTGCCAATCTTTATCCTCTCCGTTTGCAGGGAGTGCTTTGTAGCCCTTTGTGTAAAATCATAGCTCAGGAGCTGTGCATCGTCCCCTCTCACAGGCTGAGTGTACGACTGCTCTCAATCATTTGTATCTATTTTAGCTTTCTAATGTGTCTCCTTTCCTATAGTCTCTTTCTTCTCCATCTACAGATCAATACCAGCATAGCAGTTTTAATAACTTCATGTACAATGCCTTTCTGAGAAAGGCTTTTAGGGGTTCTGCATAGTCCCCTAACTCTTTAATTTCCCATTCATCTCAGTCTTCGCTTCTGTTTGCTGCATGGATACTCTGCTTAAACCTAACTTCCCTGTCCCTGATTCTCCCCCTCCAACCTCACAAGCCAGACACCTACAGTTATGCACTCCACTGATCCCAGCATCTTAGTTTTTAGGTTCCAGTCTCCGATTCCTTTGACAGTGTTTGCAGTCTAGCAATCATCTACGCCTTCCCATATGCTATAGCATCACCGTTGTCAGGGATCCGTGACTACCCAAGGGTACTATGGGTTACATGAAGACAAGGATCACTTCTAACTTTGTAATCTGCTTGGCAGGTCATGGACAACATGTGAGTAGTGGTATCCTCTTTTCTCACTGGAGCCAGAAAGAGCTGGACTCTCGGAACTACTACACAAGGCATGTTACACCAGTGTGTTGTCTTCTTCAGACATGACGTGTACACAAGCACTGTGGCTTCATTAACCTCAGTTCATACCCAGAAGGATGTAGCAACTTCTGCCTCTAGGTAACTCCATGTTTCCAGCTGGGAGAGTCAACAAGGCTTATATATCTATGCTTACTGTTGCTTCCTGTCAATTGCAATGTCAAGTATTATTGATACTGGACACTGGGATCTTGAGGTACAGAAATTAAAAAAAAATATATATATATATATATATATATATATGATAAGTCACTTATTTTGATCAGTGGGAAAAGTTTTAGTAGGTAGGGGGCCTTGATTTGAGAGTCGAGGGGTGCTGTGATCAATGAGGCAACTGGATGGCTCAATCCCATAGAAGGAGTTACAAGCTCCTTTGGATTTATTTTGGGGGATGGGGTAAACAAAAGTTTAGCAATTGTTCAGAAGTCACTTCCATAGTTTCAAAAGATGTTTTGCTTCATAAGTACAAGCATTCTGGCTTTGTGTTTCATAGGATAAGGAGCTCCTTGTCATAGCTGGCCTCAGCCTCTCGAATAATTGACTTTGGCTGAAGGACTTTCAGGAATGAACTCAGGAAATATGCGGTCCCTCCTGTTGGTAGCATCATCATCATAAGTGATCACCCCAGCTTTGTGATTTGGCCGGAGCCTTTTGAAAAGGCTGAGGGACTGGAGGAGCTGAAGTTGCTAAGAAAGCACAAGGACCGGGTAGAGAAACACAAAGAGCGAGTGTCTGACATGACTGTATTATAGTCCTAGACAAGTGCACTTCTTAAAAGAGCAGCATGTCTGCACAAGCGCAATACGGAGAGCACTCAGGGGTCAACGAAGGGTTAAGATAGCAAAGAGAAAGACATTGTATATAAATGAGAGATGCCAAGTCCTTTATCCCATGTTTAATCATCCATCCAGTATCTATAGGGGCCAGAAAAGACAAAGCTCCCCATGGCAGATGTTGAGTGCAGGACGGGGGAGGGAGACTAATGTTTCATTATGATGCATCACCTCTAAACTGAGGGATTTTATTTTGGACAGGGCCTTGCTCCAATGTCTCAGCACCCCACATGCTGGGATTATAGTTATATTAGCTATCTGCTAATGACAAAATATACTTGACAGAAGCAACTTGAAAAAAATGAACTCAAGGAAAGACAAGTTTATTTTGGCTCACGTTTCAGAGGTACAGTCCAGTGTGTGTGTGAGTCAGGGTGCAGAAGCCCCATGCAGACAGCACCGTGCGCCTGCAGTCAGACAGCAGGGAGCTGACGATGCTCAGATGGCATTATTTGGTTTATTTAGTATTCTCTAAATTAGTTAGGGACCCCAGCCTATGGGATGACACTGCCACACTGACAGCTGATCTTTCTACCACAATTAACATAACACAATTAACATAATGTAGACATGTATGATTTATGCTTTTGTGGTGATTCTAAGTTCCATTGAATTGACATTTTTTAAAATTATTTTTTAATTTGATATATTCTTTATTTACATTTTGAATGATTTCCCCTTTCCAGGATCCCCCCCCCCCTCTCTGAAAGTCCCATAAGCCCTCTTCCCTCCCCCTGTTCCCCAATCAACCCCTTCCCACTTCCCTGTCCTGGTATTCCTCTACACTGCTGCACTGAGCCTTTCTAGGACCATGGGCCTCTCCTTCCTTCTTCTTGGCCATCATTTGATATGTGAATTGTTTCCTGGGTATTACAAGCTTCTGGGCTAATATCCTCTTATCAGTGAGTGCATATCACGTGTGTTCTTTTGTGATTGGGTTACCTCACTCAGATTCTCCAGTTCCACCCACTTGCCTAAGAATAGCAGCCCTATTTATACTAGCCAGAATCTGGAAAGAACCCAGATGTCCCTCAACGGAGGAATGGATGCAGAAAATGTGGTAGATTTACACTACTCAGCAATTAAATACAACGTATTCGAATTGATATTTAAGACTAACCATTACAGTTGCTCTGTACCACCACAGTCTGGCCACGCTGGAGATTTTTAAGCTTACTAAGCTCCTGTGAGGCTAGAGGGTTCATTTAGGTTTTCCTCCTGTCATCAGCTCCCCTTTGTCTTTGCCATTTGTGTGGTTATCTCGAACCCTCGGAGTTTGGCTTGGTTTCGGCACAGGCACAGGGGGCTCCTGATCCGGGTGTTTTATGAGCTGCGGAAGCATGCTATTCACGGATAGCAGGTGAAAGGCCCAGTGTTTGCCGTGGGTCCCCTGTGGTAGCTCCTCCCTGATTTATTGCTCCTTGCATCCTTGTTATCTTACCCGGAGCTCATTATTTTGCTAACTCTTAGCTTAAGTTTTACTGAGCAGTTAAAGTTTTTAAAGTGAAATTATGTACTTTACAAGAAAATGGATAAAACTGGAGATCATCATGCTAAGCCAAATAAGGTGGACTTTATATATATATATATATATATATATATATATTACATGTCTCTACACATATGTGGAATACAGATTTCAAAAAGAGAGAGATGTGGAAGTAGAAAGGAGGCTCCCTGGGAAGAGGAAAGGAAGAGGAAGCCGGAGAGGAGGACAAAAAAGGCGAGATAAGAATATGATCTCAATAAGGATACACATAGATAAGAATGTCACCGGAAGTCCGTTAATTGGAATATGAATATATGCTAATAAGGATGTAAAACATTTGAATTAAAGATGAACAACCGATATAATCTTTGAAGAACCTGGTTCAAAACGCCTTTAGTGGGTTTGAGGAGGTGGCCTGGTGGTTAAGGTCACATGCTGTGCAGACCTAAGGGACTGAGACTGAATCCAGGGCCGTCTCATAAAATGCCAGTCTGGATGAAGGTGCTTGTAACTCAGTACTCCGAGGATGCACACAGAAGGGTGTCTGGGGATTTCTGGCTGCCAGCCTAACTCCAACTTCAGCTCAAAGAAATAGGTGGGACATGACCCTCGAGGTCCTCCTCTGGCCTGCACATATGCCTGTGTAGAATTGTCAACCTATCACACACGTGTGCATAGAGTACACACACAACAACATGCATTCAGCAGTGGTGGGAAGCATCATGTCAATTCTCCTGTGACAACGATGCGACCACAGACTGGTCACTGTGCGATTTCCACATAAAGAAGGCAGTTCGTAAGTGTGCAGACAATGTTCTTAGAAGAAAAAGGAAAATTCCAACTTCTCTGAGGGGACTTTAGAACAAATGCCTCTCCAGTTATGCCGGATAATACAGCCAGTTATCTAATACTCTAAAATTTATAGAGGCAGCGCTTTCCCCCAATCCGTGTGGTAACACCAAACACTGCTAATCATATGCATCTAGTTCGCTGGGAGAAGCATCCAATTTAGACACGTTTGGCTTTACTCAGAGAAAGAAAGCGCACTGAGAGAGAAAGACCTGCTCTAATACACTCCTAGACTGTGACTGCTCCAGTGAGCAGGTGAGGAGAAGAAGCAACTCTTTACTTCCAAATTATAAAGTACGATCAAATTTGAAGCTGTGAAAATATTGAACTTTTGCTAGAAGAAAAAAAAATAAATCATTTGAAGCCCTGGTGATCACACAGAGAATCTAGACAATTTGACAGCTATGAATTTATCTCACTTGTGAATGAATAACCTTTGCAAGTCACTGGGGACTTAAATATTCCCAACACATTTCCCTGGAAACACTTCAAAAGGCGTAGTTCATTTCTGTCCTTACCAAACAGCCCCCTTTTGCTTGCCTCTACTCTGCTGGGCCTTTGTGGTTTGAGAAGGGACTTGAAAGTTTCAAAATTAACATGGTTACAGCTTGCCAGTGGGTTCCACTCCTGCGAGAACGAAGCAAGATTAACTCTTTGATTATTTTAGGGATTAAACAGCTTCTATTTACATCTGAAATAGGGAAACTTCATTAATATTGTTTACAAGACCTCAGCTTTGTCCCTGAGCTAAGGGTCAATAGATTTCTGTATTTAAGAGGGCACATTTGCCCTGAAGTGTGTGCGGCAGATGAGGATCACATCTGATTTAGTTGAGTTCTATGCAGTTCTCAGAGCCTTGCCAAACACCAGATAGTTTCTTAAAGCTGGTCCTGAACTTCATGTCCAATGTAACAGTAGTTTCAGACGCTGTCCTGTGCAAGCTCTTCACGTGCAGCTTGGGGATGGGTTTTGGATACCAGGATTGCAGAGTCTTCTTTCTTGGCTCTGAGAGTTGATTAAGTTTCCCCATGTTGGGTTGAACCTTACAGACACACTGTGAATGTTGCTGGTAGAGCATCATTTTTGCCACTGGACACAAGCAAGAGATGAAGAATATAGCTTGAGCTAAGCTTGGCTCCTACCTCCTTTTAGGTCCTGTTGAACTATCATCATTGAAAACCTGGCAAGGTCTTACACCATGTCTGACAAATGTGCTTTTTCTTCCCGTCTCAGCCACCACAAACACAGGCAAGATTTATACAATAGTCTTTACCTCTGTAAAACTAGATCAACACTTCCACACTCCTGCTGTAGCTTACAGGTTATTTCTGCAGTGTATTAGGTGCATAAACACGTTCAATGGCTCCCTGCTTTCCTGTTATCTACTTTGAAAGTGGCTTTTTATTTTTTTTCTAGCTTAGTTCATGGTGCTGACTTATTCCTATGAAGGTTTTTTGTTTTTGCTTTTGTTTTTTGTTTGTTTGTTTTTTTCCTGAGTATTTTTAATTCATAGGAAACAAACATCAGGTCAAACTAGGTTAAGGAGAAGGAGGCATCTGACTGTACAGAGTAAGTCATTGAGTCACAGGCAGAGCAGCATAGAGAAGCCTCCCTGGAAACCAGGGGCTGATCTGAGGACCAGAACAAGGCCGGAGAGTGAGGCTGCAGCTATGGTGTCTTGCTGTTACTGTCTTCTGTTTATGAATCAACATCCCTTTCTCCTCGTCACTGGTCCCTTTCCTCTCCTCTCATTTTGTTTTTGTTCTGTATGTTTGCACATGTCTCTCTTAGTGCCCTGCCCAGTTCCATGTATAGATGTATGGAAGAGAGTTAGCTGCTTCAGCAGAGCTATGCTAAACTGTAGCAAACCAGGCCAGGGCTCAGCAGGGCACTGAGCATCTTGCCACTCCGAAGTTGGTAGTTGAAAAACATCTGGCACCATGCTACAAAGAAATACTGTTTGCTACAAGAGCTTCGAGGTCTTTGTTTCCAGCATGAAGCTGGTTTGCAAATGAATTGTTTTACGTCCTATAGATGTAAGGGTCTGTCTCAGTAGCTTTTATTCACACTCGTGTCTAAAGAGCGATGCCTCACAGACTGTTCTTGTGTCCCAGGTTGCACCCGTTGCCAGTATTTGCCAATTCTTTCTTCAAAATGTCATTTGATGCCACTTCTTTCCCTGAGTCTCCGTTCTTTTCGAGCTTCTTGCCATCTCCCCTATTCCTTACATTACAGAATCCTTTTAATTTTAATTATGCCATCAACATCAGCCTCTCTCACAGCCACTGCATCACTCATAGGGCTGACAAGCTGATCATAAAACACTCTTTCAATCTGTCATTTGCCACCAGAAGGCTCCAGTGACTACACCGCCTCCTGGAAGCCACATGGTGTGTTGTAAGAGTGTAGGACCTTGGTTGGCCACCACTGCACGTTCTCCACACAGCCCTAACTGTTCACTTCACTGGCACTGAATCTCCGAGAGCTCTGTCATAATTGAGCTTTTCTGATATCACACTTTTTCTTAAACTTATCTTGCTAGCCTAGAATGCGCTCCTCTCTGCCTGTGTGAATTATATCTACCATTCAAGTTCTGATCGCTTTATGTAAGCCTCCAGGTCCCGTGTAGCCCAAGTGATATTTTACTTCTCCAAATTAGTATGCTTATTCATTTGCCATTCATTTAACTTGTCTCCCAATGCTATGACTACAGCTGGCTGTGCTCTACAACTTGAGAACTTTTCAGTAGCATGATTTCCTCAAGTTATATATTTCATGAGGCAGAAACCACATCTCTATCATAATACCCTTCTCATGACAACAAAACTGCCCCTTATACACAGTGATATATATAACTGAAGATTAGAACAAGAGAAATCTCGGACGACCATTTACTTGATTGCTGAATGTATGTTAACTTGCTACACCTGCGTCAATGTTTAATTAGTTCTTATGATCTTTAAAATGGTGAAAAGGTGATTTATAGATGTCTAAAGTAGATGACTTGGTTTTGGATTGATGCCAGCATCTCAGTTCTCAGGTTTCAGGGCAGCAAGTCAGGTGACAGGTGTGAGGTAGACTGTGAGATTGGACCAAACGCCTAGTTTCTTCTCATCTATGTAGTATAAAGCAGGAGAGTTGAAAAGAATTCTAAGCAGAGGAAAATGTCCTGCGACTTAAGTGGAAGTACATGAACTGCTAAAATGAAGTAGCCCATTGCCAAAAGAATCACAGACTAGAATCACTGAGCCAATCAATAGCTAGCTTAAAGAGGGAGCTGCTTCCCGTACACGTTCCTACTGGCTTGGGTTTTGTGGTGGGGACTACTCACTTTTCTCTCATCGGTATTTTCTACTGAGTTCTCCAGGAACTTTTCGTTCTCTCTCTCTCTCTCTCTCTCTCTCTCTCTCTCTCTAGGAATTAAGCAAAATGATACAGTTGGGATAAATGGAAAAATATCACATTTTTTCAAAACTGTTAATTAAATTTGCTAATTTATTCAGTAAGTTAGGAAATGTGATATTAATGATACAGTGCAGTTGTATAGTTTCCTATATGTCATAGAGAAAAGAAAACACAGCACAATGCCAACATAGGCAGGAAAGCTTAAGAAGCAGGAACCAGGAAATCCCGAGTGAGGTGAGGGGTAGTGGTGCACCTAGCTGTCTTATAGACATTTTGGTGCACTTTGCATACAGGCCGTTTCATTGACATGTTCTTCATTTTCATCACCTTGTGTTTGAGTGTTTTTTCTTGACATGTTTGCTTTCAAGTTTCTTTGAATTCCTGTAGAACTCATAATACAACTTTAATTATACTATAGAAAGTATTAGTGAACTGATTTAATTTTTTTATAAATTTGCATGTTCAGAAAACAGAGAAGTTGTGAAAATTACTTAGACACAGAAGTCAGCTTGTCCATGTAGCAGGTACTTCTGAAGGGAAAAATGAAATAATAAGAAGAAAGAAAAAAAGACAGCATCTTTTCCTCAGGAAACACACCCACATGCACACACACACACACACACCAAACAAAACAAGCCAGCATCCCTAAGACTCTACTTAGGCCTACATGGCACAGTGTCTGTTCACTTAACTGATTATTGAAAATACAGCTTTGTTTTCCAAGCATAAAGTAAAGAAGCCTGGGACCATTTTGGCATGGAAATCATTACTAAAGTTTCATAAAAAAATACACAGCATTTGCTGCACCACTTTTAATTAATTAATATTATTATTTTACACTTGGAAGGTGAACAGTTTTAATGAAAAGTCGATGGTAGATAGAACATTTGGCATCAATACAAGATTTAAAGAAGCAGGTTCCTATTCATTTTGCCAAAAAGTGTTTAGGACTGATTCCAGCTCCTTCCTTCAGCCAAACACCTATATTTTAAATGTTTCAATATTTTCAGTATTTCAGAGGAAGCATGAAATTGTTACCTTGATAACCCACCTCATTTAACTGAAAAGCTTTTATAGACTTCTGATGGTCTCCTGTGATGGGAGAGAGACAGAGCTAGGAAGGAGGAGGGGGAAGAGGGAAGGGAGTAAGGAGGTGAGAGAGAAAAAGAGAGGGAGAGGAGGGGGAGGAAGAATGGGAGGGAGAAGGGGAGGGAGAGGGAGAGGGAGAGGGAGAGGGAACTAGACTGACTGATTCTTCATGTTTATAATTTGGAAGACATAGATAGAATATCTTGACCACATTCGCAGCTCTCCTAGAGAGTTCATCTTTTGGATCACTAGTGAGAGAGAGACTGGAAATAATCATCACAATAATGAAAGACTTGGACTCCAACGTCTGATATATGCATAGAATTTGATAAGCTTTGGGTCTTTTGTAGGTATTGCAAAATGTACTTAAATAAGAAAAAAAGAAAAAAGAAAAGGAAGACTCTTCCAATCTCTTTCTATAATATTCAGTGTTTAGCTAAGATAAATGAATTTAATAAGTCAATTATCTAGTAAAATATGTGGAGCACAAAATAGATTATAAAAAGACAAACAATTTTTTGACATAATTTATAAAGCTGATAATCTTTCCTCCTAATTTTTCAACTTCTGAATCTTTGGGTATACCTTTCTCTTACATAAATTTCAAGGATGTCCAAGTTCCTAACCTTTAAGAAAGACATCTTGGAAAGGGGTAAGGGTATAACAGCATCCAACTGACTTTCCAAAAAAAGATGACTTTCAAAAGCTTACACGTGTGCTCTACCACTCGGCGCCATATCAATGGGCTCTGCAGTGACCACTGGAATTGAGTAAAAATTGATTGTATTTCATTTTTATGGATAATTAATCCCCTCTCTGCTTTGAGGAGTATGAAAAAATACTTAGTTTTTTGGTGATGTTGGCTCCTTCTTAATAATTCTTCCATTGTAGGACTGAATGAGAATCACTGGACCATATAAGATATCAATAAACAGTAACTGTCTCACAATCATGCCCAGGCCAGAAGATACCAATGTTGTGAGTCTACACTACCGAAATATCTCTTTAATGAAAGCACTCCTGAGACTATTCATTTTTTAAAATTGATTATTGCCTTCATTTACATTGCCAATGGTAAAACCTTTCCTGGTTTCCCCCCTCCCCAAAGACCCCCAACCCCTCCTCCCACTCCCTGCCTCCATGTATATGCCCCTCTACCTGACACACTCCCACCTCTCCCCCCCTCGGTTTTCCTTTGTTGGGGCCTCTGTTGAGCCTTTACTCTTCCCACTGATGACCAACAAGGCATTCCTCTACCACATTGTTGGCTGGAACCATGTGTACCGTTTGGTTGATGGTTCAGTCCCTGGGAGTCTTGGGGCATCTGGGTGGCCAAAGTCATTGTTCTTCCCATGGGGCTGTAAACCCCTTCAGCTTCTTTGGACCACCCTCCAGCTCCTCCATTGGGGACCCCATGCCCAGTCCAATAGTTGGTTGCTAGTTTCTGCCTCTGTATTTGTAAGGCTCTGGCAGGGCCTCTCCAGAGACAACCATGGCATGCTCCTTTTGGTATACGCTTCTTTTCATAGTGTCAGGGTTTGGTGACTGTTTATAGGATGAATCCCCAGGTAGGGCAGTCTCTGGGTGGCCTTTACTTCAGTCTCTGCTCTACACATTGTCTCATATATTTTCTATAATTTTAGTGACAGGTTTAATGTGATACCCTGCAATTTCCCTCTTTGTAGAATGTATTTCTGGGGTCATTAGTGCAGTCATAGACTTGTTCCACGATCACCACTGTTAAAAATTCAGGAGACAGCAGGTGTTGGAGAGGGTGTGAAGAAAGAGGAACACTCCTCCACTGCTGGTGGGGTTGCAAATTGGTACAACCACTCTGGAAAGCAATCTGGCGGTTCCTCCGAAAACTGGGCACCTCACTTCCAGAAGATCCTGCTATACCACTCCTGGGCATATACCCAGAAGACTCCCCACCATGTAATAAGGATACATGCTCTACTATGTTCATAGCAGCCCTATTTATAATTGCCAGATGCTGGAAATAACCCAGGTATCCCTCAACAGAAGAGTGGATACAAAAAATGTGGTATATCTACACGATGGAGTACTATTCAGCCATTAGAAACAATGAATTCATGAAATTCTTAGGCAAATGGATAGAGCTAGAGAACATCATACTAAGTGAGGTAACCCAGACTCAAAAGGTGAATCATGGTATGCACTCACTAATAAGTGGATATTAACCTAGAAAACTGGAATACCCAAAACATAATCCACACATCAAATGAGATACAAGAAGAAAGGAGGAGTGGCCCCTGGTTCTGGAAAGACTCAGTGAAGCAGTATTCGACAAAACCAGAACGGGGAAGTGGGAAGGGGTGGGTGGGAGGACAGGGGAAGAGAAGGGGGCTTACGGGACTTTCGGGGAGTGGGGGGCTAGAAAAGGGGAAATCATTTGAAATGTAAATAAATTATATCGAATAAAAAAAATTAAAAAAAAAAAAAGAAGCTCTGGGTCCTTAGCACCTACTCCTACCCCTTTACTACTCTAAATATCACAGTACTAGCACAATCTAGTCTACCTTCTGTCTCTGTGATTTCAGCTACCCTGGCTGTTTCATACAGGTCATGGATACTTTTGCTTGTGAATGGTGTCTTTAATTTATTGTCATGCTTTCAAGGTTAATATACACTTGTCAATATTTTATTCGTTTTTATGAAAGGACAGATTGCCATTGTATTATCAAAGTGGACATTTGAGCTCTTTCTACGTTTTGGTAGGCATAAGTAATGACAGTATAGACCTTCATTACAAGGTTAACTTCTTTGAATGCATAGGTCTACAGACGTATTTGGCATACAACAGCTGTACATCTGGGTTACATGCAGCTCCATGCTGTGTCATTTGAGAACCTGATAATTTGCTTTCTTGAGTGGCCGTGTTGGGTTTAGTCTAACAACTTATCAGAATTCCAGTTTGTCATTGCCCCTATAAGTCCTTGTCTCTGTCTGTATCTAAGTTGTTTGAGTTTGTGGATAAAACAGCTCCACATTATGTTCATTATACAGTTAGCAAAGAAACTGTGTCTCTCCATTTTTCTGCTTCTGTTATTATGGATGATTCCTTCACTGAATCTCCCACACTTCCAGTAACTTTGATTTTTCTCATTGTATCGTCTTTTTAATACATTTGTCAGCCACTTTTAAAAAACATATAAAGGAGGAGTATTTTGGGGGGATGTCTTGGAGTATAGGGAAGTCTGGTGGGAACAGGATTGCACAAAGGCTAGCGTGTCCAGAGGGCTGTGGTCCAAGGTTGTTCTTGCTAGCTATATACAAAGTTTCTGGAAGCAAGGGGTGGGGGGCAAATATTCATTCTTCTCTTTTACATTTTTGAATTATTTTATTTTTACTTTATTATGTGCATGATTATTTTGCCTGCATATATACAAGTGCATCCCATGCATGTCTGGTGCCCCCAGAGGTCAGAAGTGAGAGTGACACATTTCCTGGAACTGGCCTTATAGGTTATTTGAGCCATCAGGTGAGTGCTGGGAGCTGAACCTGGATCCTCTGGTTTTCATCTTCCTCACAGGCGTTCATTATTGAGCACTGTCTCTAGCTCCATCTACTCTGCTTAAAATGAGGTTGTTTATGCCGAAGATGAAAATCAATTCTCTCTTGGCAAGATGGGCTCATGTGTTCAAAGCAAGCAAACAAACAAAACAGAAACAAAACCACATGTACAACCAAAATGACAACAACAAACCAATCTAACAAATAAAAAGCAAATTGAAAAACCAAACAAAACCAATAGCAAAACCAGTGGCAAAGTCACAGAATCAGTGTAATCTGAGGAAGATGACTCTTGCCCATGTGACATAGTCATGGTTCATGCCAAATCCTTAAGGAACCTTTTTGCTATGGCTATTGGGCCAAGGATCTGTGCGATGCTGTACCCCAAGGATTTAAATTAAGAAGAAGCAAATATTTTACAGTGGATTTGGGAAATAATATATGTGTATACAAACATGCGCGCACACACATACACACATACACGCATATGGTGACTACAGTGTTGTTTCAGAAAGTTCATTTCCTAGAAATTTTTCCACTCTGGACATTGCTGTATAAGCCAAAAGCCATCATAAAACGAAAATCTTCATGTCCTCTGAATTTGTATTTGTATTTCTTTTCACTATGTGATTCAATTTGTGTTTTATTAGTAAAAACAATTCTACTGAATTTGACTTCTGTCTTCAGGACATTTAGACTAGACTAGAAGGAAAGTAAAGCCAACCTGAAATGATACCAGAAACTGACTTTTATTGAGTACCTACCAGGTTCTATGTTGCTTAATTATTTATCAAAATTCCTAAGGTAGGTATTATTAAACACCCTTCATTCCCTAAAGGCAATAAAGACACAGAGCAGGGACGTAACATGTCCACACTCAGATAGCTGTTCAGTCACAGGGTTCAGTCAGGATCCCACTTAAGCATCTCCTGCACAGAGCAGTCATGTAACTTGTCCACGCTCAGATAGCTGTTCAGCCACAGGGTCAGGATCCCACTAAGCATCTCCTGCCACATCTAGGAACCAAACTACACTCTTCCCATTTGTTTTACTCATTGTCTGAAATCCATAATAGCATTGCACATGGATAAAAATATCAATAAAAGTTAATTATTTTCTCCTGTTCATTATGGCTTAGGGTAGATTTAATGTTTATGCTTTTATAGCTAAAAGCTTGTATATTTTAAAACACATGCTTCTAACCACCCACAGATTTATAAAATTAGCTCTTCCAAATTTAAAAAAGTAACTTGGGAAAGAGGCAGTAGAGTACTTAAGGGCTAACATCAAAAAGGAATGGAGAGATGGAAGAAATGAAGGGGGTGTTAGCCTAAATGGAGGGGATGAGAGAAAGCCGTAGGAAATCTACTCTCTTGCAACACAATCGAAAACATATAATTTTCAAAGAGGGGCTGGGGGTGCCCCGCATGGTTGGATAACGCTGTTCCTAAAAATCTATGGGTTTCTAAGCAAGAATTCCAGTGTCACTTGTGTGTGATTTGTAGGGCAGGGGGTCACCAGGGATCTTCCCAACAATATGGGCTCTAGCCATTCCTGTGGTTATCCACCATAACTAGAGAAGACCACATAGACCTTGGTTGTAAGATAAAAATCAAGTCTGAATTAAACTGTGTAGTTTTTGCAGTGCTATAAGGTGCTGTGCAGGCTTCTGGAGGAGAAATTTGCCAATGGTCTTAGTGAGCTATAAATCTACGAACTGCAGCAGCAACTTGACCGGGCAAGATGAGCTCTTCTGCATAATAGTTGCACAGTTGCTGTAGGTGTAGCCATCCCCTCTTGATTGGATTTGAAGTCTGTTCTGCAGGAGGGAGTCTGTGTCTGATACTGTAAACCTTCCCCCAAACTACACGGGGAGAGAAGCCATTGTTTAGCTAAACTGAGATAGCATCAAACTGCTTTCTAAATATCCGTTGTTTGTACCCATGGTCAAATGTTATTCACTGATTTAAATAGAAAAAGTTGCTTCCGTGAACAACAGTGAAGAGCGAGGCTCCTGACTACTCAAAGTACCAAGAGTGAGTGGCGGTTGACTGCTCAACCCTAAACAGGACTCTTAGACTGCCTCTTCTATGTCTCAGGGAAAGGCCATGAAGAGGAGGTGCAGAGGGTAGGAGCCAGAGGATGGGATATGGATGGCAAACTGGCATCCTTTGTCATCACGGACTGACAGCAGCTGGGGTGGCTTGCCCTGAGCCTCCACAAGACTCATCATCTTCACAGTTTGTCACAGATTAAGGAGGGCGCTTTGCTGAGGTTTTGCCTACTAATAGATTCACAGAAAGGAAAAGTCATTAACTTTCAGCTGCATATGCACTGGTAAGCTCACCAGGCTCTAGCAGATAGCTCCAAACTCATGCTCACACAGATAGGAGAGTGGGTGGACCACAAAGCAAAGCAAAAATAGATGGATGTAGGGACGGTGTTTGTAGGGAGGATTGAGGTTTGGGAGGACAGATAAGAGAGGGGTGGGGATTAAAGTAATTAGAATGCACTATATCTGTGTATTAAATTCTCAAGAAACAAATTTAATTAGTAAAAATTGAAGAAAAAAAGAAAATCAAAAGAACATTCTCTGAATTCTTCCTGCTATTCATATCTATTATTATGTTGCCTGCCCGTTTAGCCAGTAATCCTCTTCTTCCTGCCTCCCCAAGCCATCTAATAGAGCATTTGGTGTTTCTGAACATTTAAATTCAATTTGTTAAATGTCAGTGAGGAAAAATAAAATGGAGAGGACATCAGTTAATAATGCACTCTTACATCCCATCATCCCATGCGTGGCTCCGTGTCTGGCCATGTTGACCTAATTTGCCATGACAGGAACATGGCTTCAGTTTCAGAGCATTCCAACTGTAGCGATCGCTGAACCTTTGTGCAAGTTCCCATCCCTTGGTAAATTGAAGCTGACTGTGTTTCCCAGGACCATTGGAGATGGGGATCTGTGAGTGCAAGTTAGGGTGTGATGGAAGATTGGCAAGTGTGTCTTCTAGCTCACGAATATACTGAAATGTGACATGACTGTTTTAGTCCAGAGTGCCTGGTTCTTACTGTTAAGATAGGCTTGAAGAGAAAATAATTAGGAAGCAAATTTGATTAATATTTTCTAACCGTATAAATTTTGGACAAACTGTTTTCTTGTTTTCTCAACTCTATAACAAAGATGATAGTAATAAGAATACATTTATATGAATTTAATAGTTTAGTCCATATAATGCTACCTGTGTGTATGTTTTTAGGGCTGATCACTTAAAATTGGACAACCAATTGGTTAGGAATACATACATATATGTGTAATATATATTTTATATGTGTATATATATATAATGTATATATGATTACATACATATACATTGCATAAACATTCATAGACATATATAAATATACACATGTATGCGTACAATAACAACTAGCATAAAAAGAAACTGATTTTTCAGGAGAGAAAGAAGAGGTATATACAAGAGTTTAGAGGGGAAAAGGGAAGGGAGGAATGTAATTGAATTACCTCAAAAATTTAAAAGAAATCAAAGAAAAAAACCTAAAGCAAGAGAACTTAGGTCATAATACTGGGTATGGAAAATGCATATTCTCAAACAGAATTTTTTAAAAATTAGGTACTGGAAAACTTGAGCTAAGTGAACACAGAACAATAGGAATCTATTTCCTAGAACTGATTCATCATGTAGGATATGAGTGTAAAGGCATTTTTGTTGCTAATAGCAAGTAAAAATAGAAAGGAACTTCATAGTTTGTCAGACAATCAGATGAGTGCTCACTTGTAAGTAAGCATTTAGAACAACACACGGCGTTTCAATATTATTACTCATGATTGTTATAATTTTTCACAGTTTGAAATAGCTATTTGGAAATAACTAGATAAGAATGAATAATTTAATTCTGTCTCTACAAAATTAAAACATATGGGTCTCATTATATTTCTGTGATGACTTATGTTATGTCTGTGTTTATCATAGGCCCATAATCCATATGCACGCTCTGGTCTTTACCAGCAATGGTAGAGCTGTTTCATCAAGATTAATAGCACGAGGGGCCCACCTGTTTGCTGCAGGAATTAGCCTTCCCATTTCTCTAGGATACCTCACTGATGTGGAAACTTCTAGTTTCTTTGGAAAGTAGCTATTTCAAATGATGTTTGGCTGGGGCACACAGGTAAAAGGATGTCTTGCTAAAGCAGACACGTGGAAGAATGTTTTCCTGAAGCAGACACAGGTGGAAGGATGTTTTAATACAGCAAACACATGAAAGGACTCAGAATGAAGGAGTATAAATATGACCCCTCAGACAGTGGGAGACAAGCACTGACCCTTGGTTGGGTTTGTTCTGCCTTGCTTTTCTTCACTAATGGCACACATGCATTGGTTCACATACATAGCTCCCCTCAGAGGAGCCTGGCAGTTTCTTCAGGATTGAACTACAGCTACTGGTTAGTGCCTGGTGCCTGCCTGCCTAGAGGACTGCTCCCCAGTTACTGAGTCATACTTCGTGTTTGCTATGGTAATGAACTACTACCAAAGAAGACCGAGCATGCCTCCAAAGAACTGTTGCTAAAGAAGTCAACTTCTTCTAAATCCTAATAACTTTTCTCTTCCACTACCTCTGGTGTGTGCTGGGCTAGAGGACAGGTTGAATCCTTATTAAAAGTAGGTTGCAAAAAATGCACGCCTATATCGCATTGTGTGTTTCTTGGAGAATGAGAGCGAGAGGTAAAAACCATGCTCCCCAGGTTAGTCTAGGTTGTGTGAAGTTGAGAATTTAAGCATCATGAAGGGCAATAGCAATTCTTAAGCAAGTCACCAGAAAAATGACCTGAGGTGAGAATGGGCTGACACAGCTGGATGACAGTGACAAGATAGGTTGGTGGATTCCTGAAGCTTCCTTCTCAAAGGATATCTTCTTAAAACCCCACCTCTTCCTCTTCCTAGGTGCCATCCAGGAGAAAAGATGGACGCATGGAAGAAACTTATCGGTTGGCTATTTATATAAAAATATTGAAGGTATCTACAATAAATTTGAATAGCTAGAGTGACAGAAACTAAGTGCAATTCTTTTCCTCTTTTCCTTGCTTTGGGGTGGGAGGGGGCTCATGGACGAGACTGGCTGAGAGAGGTGTGAGCATCTGCACAGGTAGCTGAATGTGCAGTTATGCGTCCACAATTCCAATACTGCCATCATGAGTGAAGACAGCATGCTCTCTGTAGTGTAATACACTGTGGACTCACTATGTGCCATCTACACAGTATATGAAATGCCCCTCTCAGGACACAAAGAGCTCTCTATTGCTGCCAGAATCTTGACTCTTGTTTTGTGAGGGTGATTCATTTTTCCCAGTATGCTCAAGAGAAATAAAGAGCCTACTATAAAGCTTTGGGAGACCCTAGGATCTGAAATAATTCCTGGGTTAACTGTGCTGTTTGATTCAGAATCTGGGCTTGTACATCAAATGACATCAAAAGAGAGATGGTAAAGTCTGACCTAATATTGAAAGTTTGTTAAGTATTGACTCAGTTTTCCTTTCTCTTCCCAATTCATCCTTCCTCCATCTTTCTCTCCCTCCTTTCTCCCCTCCCTCCCTCCCACTTTTCTTCCCTTCTCTCCTTCCATCCTTTTCAAACATAACTTTCAACCTGATAAACTCTATCCCAACTCTATCTTCTGTAGACTGCTAATGATGGTCAAATAGCTTTGAGACAGTTAATCTCATAGAATTCCCCCCTCTTGTCAAACCAAGGTAGAAACTGTATGATTGTTCTTTCTTATTTTAGATGTCAGCAATTCAGTGGCTACAGAATTCAAAGGTCAGACTCTGCACACAGTAGAAAGCTGGTGAAAATAGCTCTTCAGATAAGTCTGAATAACATTTTGGCTGTGGACTACTAAGTGTAAGAACAGGGTTTTGGCTAAGAACTTCTCAAGTTTACGGTCAGTTAAAGTGAAGTCTGCCCAGGAGGATTCCGAGACTAAACCAGCTCACAGAGAAGAAAACCTCAAATCAAGTTCATCATCCTTTAAATAAAGAGTAAGCATTAGATCTCAGGCTAATATTATAACCGAGGCTTGTGTAAAAGCTATCTTGAATATTACATGAAGATGGCTGTCAAGATAACCGTGCCTTCAGTATCACGTCAGGATTTTCTCATTGACAGGATGAAACACTGGTACCCAAAGCAGCTGCTGCTGTGATAAAGGTGCTTTGCATGTGTGTAGAGCGATCTGCCAAAGGTATTCTGCTTTGCATTTTATTTTATAAAGGGATTCTTGTTGCTCACAGGAAGCACAGTTTAAGAAAACAGTCAAAATAGAGAAACTTAACTCGTACTACCTCGGTGTGGAAACACTGGGTACTTAAAATATAGATCTCATCTTTGGAGATGATTTTACTGAAAATAATTTAGTCACTCACCACGTTCCCTCAGGGTTGCTTTGCTATAGTTATTGAGAAGTGTGCATTAAGCCCTGTGCCTCATTTCACATCTCCAATATCAATCCAAAGCATTTGCTTTCATGAAATTTTGATCTGAGCTCAGTGCAGATTTGAGCGGAGATTTCCAATCGCTGGACTGCAAGCCTTGCGCATCCCTCAGACAACCTTCACTTGCCAATTTCTGCAATCCTACAGTTGTTTAATCCCAACAAAAAAGGCAATTTCTCAGAAAGCTTGGTCAGGTCCCCTAAGCCCCAGCTAATCATCACTCTGCATCTTTAAACATAAAACATCATAACTACAACAACAGCTATTGTTTTCTTTCTTTATAATGAGGGGATATCTAATGTAATCTTCTTTTAAGCCAATTTGCTTACTTTGTAAAAATAAATTCTTTTACTAGCACTATTTCTTGGGCTTAGTCAGGATTGTTGAATAATTAGATTTGGTAGGTAATTCTCTGTGCTTGTATTTACTTTTTGTTTTTTGTTTTTAAGACAAGATATCAGTATGCATGAAGTCCTGGCTAACTTACAACCCAGGTTCTCCTGCCTCGCATCCTGAAAGTAAAGAGATAGGTTAAAACAATATTTAAATCACTCCTTAACACCCGGAGCCATGAAAATAAAATATCTGAAGGCAATTGAAAATGGACTGTAAATGTTTAGCATGCCACAGAAGAAAAGAAACATACTTGCCCTGTCTCACTAAAAGTAAAAAAAAAAAAAAAGCACGTTTGCATTCTATATAAAAAGGAATTTCCCTCAAACAATGCAAGATGTTATCAAGATTGTAGGTTGCTCTTTACAAACTGATGGCAAAACCTCATTGCTATTAAAAAAAAAGAAGAAGAAAAGTAAGAGGAATTCCCTTTACTCCAAGAAAAATTACTCAAAGAAAATTGGTTTTGATTTACATTTACATTCACTAGGTTAGAGGGACTTGAAATTGGTTAATGAGAATAGAGTTGAGAAAACTCTTACTAGCAACAGTTTCCTTGTTTGGAGCCAGTCCTTGGTGCAAGCTTTCCATGCACAGCATGCAAATGTGTGTCATGTTCATAAATCCATTCACAAATGATGGCTTTATGGCCAAACTGTATTTCTTCCAAACAAAGTGGCGGTAATATTTTTAAAAATCTGCAAGCCCTTTGAGAGTCTTCAAAAAGAATTTCATCATCTTTTCTCATTGAAGTGAAGATATTTATAACAGAGAGGATGTTGTACTGCCGCTATGGGGAGGAATTGCATTCCCCACCTAAAAATATAGCCACTGATAGTGTACATGTTTTGCATTTAGCATTGAAAATATATGAGGAACGAGATATAAGTAGATGCAGGAGAATCTAGAAATTAGCCTAAGTCAGCTCTGGAGATCAGATTTAGGGAGGGCCATAAATCATTCCCTGGGAGAACATTACTATTCAGGATACTCTAAAATGGACCAAGAATCACAAACCTATTTGTGGCCTATATAAACTATTTTTCCCTAGGTTTTATCAGACTCTGTAGTTCCATAAAGATGTGCAGTTCAGGTCTGAAGGCTATTTTAGGGCTTTTTCTTAAACATTGAATCTTTGGTGAAATATCCCCAAAGTCTACAGGACTACACCTATGTTTTCATAAGCACCAAAGCTATAATGGCTGAAAAATGTTCTTTTGCATGACTCTTCTCATCTATTTCCTTGGTTTGTTGTAGAAGACAAGTTATCAGTTCTTTAAATATCACAAAAATGCCATATTCCACCCAATTTCTAGACACATTTATTCAGAGTGATTTCAGCACTTTGGCAATGAGCACCATGATACAAGATTTTGGAAGACATCTTTGTCAATGGGTTGACCAATGCCAACCTCTGCAGTTTCCAGTCACTTAAAATTGTCACAAGCTAAGCTGTGGATTTTGTGGTACACTGAAGGCTCCTTGCTGGGTCTTCTAGGATGGTGACACAATCATGAATTTTATGGGAACACAAGTCTGAAGTTCACTGAAAGGTGAATCTTCCTCTCCTGGATGCTGGGATCTGCATGCTTGATTCTAGTGATGCCCAGGAGAGACCTTCACATGGAAAACATGTGTGTGAAAGTCTGACTCCACCGACTCATCTTCTACAGCCACTGTGCTCTGTCTGTCATGCTGGCAAGCCTGACATTCATTTAGTACAAAGACACTTTCTGAGTATCCATTGTGGTTCAGAAATGACCTCATGTTGTGGCTACCATGGTGCTGTGGTCATGGAGCACACAGCTGAGTCAACTCTCCACATGGGATTCATGTCTAGAGGAAGGGAGAAACAACACACAGTGAAACCAATTATGGAGAGCTGGATATACTATGAAGAAGGGTTTATGTCAGATAAATTTCCAGGGGCTAGCCTCTACAATATGTAACATCTATAGTTTATTTATAATACTGTTTTGTGTGTGTGTGTGTGTGTGTGTGTGTGTGTTGGGACAAGGTTTCTCTGTGTAGCCCTGACTATCCTGGGACTTTCTCTGTAGACCAGGCTGGCTTCAGACTCAGAGATATGCCTCTGTCTCCTAAGTGCTGGGATTAAAGGCATGCATCTCCACCACCTGGTTTTATTTGCAATGATTAATTTGAGAGTCAGGGTTATTAAATTCAAGGAACAATCATCTCAATGTTCGTGGAATTTTCTTGGCATCTGCTTTGGTTTCTGTGAGGAAAATGTTCTTGGAGCTCTGGGAGAGAACCTCAAAGGACTCAAAATCCTCCAGCAGACTTTAGGATGAGAGGGGCCTGTGGAGTACTCTAAATGTCCTAAATGTCTTTCTTAGGCCGATTCTCAGTCCCTGAGAAAAGTAGTGCAGTATTAGTGATTTCTGAGACACCTCCTTTTGTACCTGGGATTCTAGCCAAGATGACGCATCATTGGAAGAGGACTATGCTGCCCAAGCCCAGCCATGTCCAGATATGGTCACCTCCTTCGGAGCACAGCGGGACCTAGAGAACACAGCTAGTGCCTTATTTATCTGCAGAGAGGAGGCAACTCCTACATAGAGTCACTCACTCCTGGGAATGCAGGCTTTGCAGGGGTGAAGCCACCAAGCTGGAGTCCTGCAGCTTCTGACTATGTTTAGAAATGTAGAGCTTAGACAGTAATTTCTAAGGATTGGCTAGACATGTGATTTCATGGTCCTTCCTGAGATGTTTGTAAGCCTTCCAAGGTTTTTCTTTTCTTTTTCATTTTTCCTTTTGGAAAGAATACCCCCCTCTCTCTCTTTCTCTCTCCCCCCCTCTCTCCCCCCTCTCTCTCCTCTCTCTAACAAGGAAGTATGGTAAGATGTGAGTTTTAGGTGGCAAAAATAATTCCCATATTTTCAACAATATCCTGTCTATGACAGCCATTTAAAATAATATCACTTAGGGCTGCCTCTAACAGTGGCAGCTCAGGAGGTGTCGGGCATGAGTTGGAATCTTAACGTGTCAAAATAACAATAGCAACAACTGGAAAAAAATGGCTCTCACTTTTTCCTTTGTTGCTGAGATCATCTTTGCTTTTTCCTGCTTCGGAGGTTCTGACTGGGTGACTGGCCGGAAGCGGAAGTCCCAAAGCCTGCCCAGAGTAGAGCGCTGGCAGTCAGTGAGCGCTATGAGGAATCTTTGCTAAGAGGAAGAATCCCTCTTCTTCCGTGGTAATGTGGCCACAGGTTCACACATGCGTACGGCCAACGAGGCGTACACATATTGTGGAACAATTTATGGCTATGTCCGTTTTCTGTACTTTACTGTATGGTTTATTTGGGGAAGCAATAGTCGAGGCTTCTTGGCGTTAAGTCCAGAGGCCATTAATGCCGGTTTGTCAAGTTCATCTGTTCAGATAGAAACACACGATTTTGGCCTCCAAGGCAGAGTGCTTCTGTGGTCTTGAGGATGAAGAGAGACTCATTGATATCCATTTGGGCTTCACAGGATTTCCGAGAAACGGTTGGCTGTTGTTCTGAGTTTGCATTCTTATTTTGAAGCAAAATGTCTTAGAAGTTGTCATCATTTGGATTCCCCGTGCGGGGATCTCTGACTGCAGTTTTCACTACATCTTCTCTTCCACCGCTCCGCTGAGAGCTCTTTGTAGACCTCAGTTTTAGCTGGGAGGCTGCGGCGACACACACTCCTCATGCTCCTGGCAGAAATACACAATTTTGGCTGTTGACATGAATATTTTTTCCTTTCCCTCTGATGGATTTGTCTTCTTTGGAGAAAATTATTCTTGCTAATTCTACTTTTATTCCATTACTCTCCTCCCAGGGTCATGAACAGTGGGAGGGAAATAGCAGAGAAATTAAGCCGCTGGTACAAACCCTATCATATCGTGATGAATTCCAAGGCCAGATTTACAAAGACATCTGTTATTTTTCTCCTGCTTAGCCACAGTTTAAATCATTTTTCATTGGTGAGGTACCTATCTCGATCCCAGGTGAGATGTTTTTTAGATTCTGATAAATTTTCTCATCTAAAAAAACAGACTCTTAGATGACGGTGGAGAAATACCATCACAGACCCATTGAAAGTGGGCTGGGGCTGGGAGCCAGGGCCTTGTGCCGGCTCAGGAAGCTCGCTACCACTCCGCTGCCTCCTTGGTCCCTTCCCTTTGTTTTTATCAGTGGAAGCACGCACAGAAGAGAATTAGAGGTTTGACTTTTTAAGATACGGTGTGACAACAAAGATTATAAAGCTTGGAAATCCATCTATCAACTATGAAATATTAATGCTATTGTCTTTTATATAAACGTCAGCACTACTGCAGCACGCGGGAGACAGAAGCCCCAGGCATGCTCCTCTGTGAACAGACCTGCTGGGGAAAGGGAAGGAGGGTTTAAAAACTCGTTCAGGATGTCAGAGTGGCAGAGCATGGAGACTGTGTACCATGTGATTTCCCAATACATCTGCTTTCTTGACATCTCAGCATCGTTGTCTTCCAGGAAAACTTTTATCTTTAATATTTAGCACTGAAGCAGGTATAACTTTTAGTTTTTATATCCCTCTTACTCTGCATCTCTCCCCTCCCTCCCTCCCTCCCTCCCTCTCTCTCCCTCTCCCTCTCCCTCTCCTCTCTCTCTCTCTCTCTCTCTCTCTCTCTCTCTCTCTCTCTCTCTCTCTCTCTCTCTCTCTCTCTCTCTCTCCCCCTTTCCTTTTTTGCTCTGGTGCAGAGAGTGCACCCAGGGCTTCTCATCTTTATAGTTCTGAGACCTAGTATTTAATTTTGAGATCATTTTAACCTAAAAAAACAAAATACAAAGACACAAAGCAGGTCCATTTTCCAGCCTTCACAGCTTCAGAGTAAATCCCTTTCCCAGATTCAGTAATTGTTTAGTCCTCCCTGTGTGTCTCTGTCTAGATAGTAGATAGATGACACATAGACAACTAGATATAGATAGATAAAAAGATAAGAAGATAGATAAGATGATAGACAGAGAGAGGACAGATCTATGCAGTCTTGTTGGATATGAAATCAGATACAAGGAGTTGGGAATATGTAAAACACAAATCAGGTACACATCATGATCTTTTAGTGAATTCACAATAAGAAAAATCACATCGCGCCTGTGATTTTGAGCATTCTCCTTCTTCTCTCATGAAACTTGGTGGGCCAATTTCTTTTTCTTTTTTCTTTTTTTTTAGTTTTTTAACTTTTAAATAAATTTATTTTTTTATTCGATATATTCTTTATTTACATTTCAAATGGTTTCCCCTTTTCTGGCTCCTCACTCCCCAAAAGTCCCATAAGCCCTCTTCCCTCCCACAATTCCCTCATCTACTCCTTCCCACTTCCCTGTTCTGGTACTGCCCTATACTGCTGCACTGAGTCTTTCCAGAACCAGGGGCCACTCCTCCGTTCTTCTTGGACATCATTTGATATGTGGATTATGACTTGGGTATTCCACGTTTCTAGGCTAATATCCACTTATCAGTGAGTGCATACCATGATTGATCTTTTGAGACTGGGTTACCTCACTTAGTATGATGCTGTTCAGCTCCATCCATTTGTCTAAGAATTTCATGAATTCATCCAGGGTTGTGGTGCTGTGGTGGGCTCCACAGCAACGTGTGGATTGCAGCCTCTGCTGATCTGCAGCTGTGAATTAGGCAAAGGCAGGGCCAGGATTTTAAAGGCTGCTGTGAAGAAGTCTTTTTGGACTTTTGGGAGGAGGTACTTTAAAACTTTTCCAAAGTTAATAAATAAATTCATGAACTTAGAGAGGACACAGCCTGTGAGCGAGTTAGTAGAGAAAAGACGCAGCCCTCAATTAAGCTCCAGAAACCTTAGTTGAAGCAGCCTTCTTGAAGGCCATTTTCTACTGCTGACACTACCTCGGTGCCTGTTGGCATAGTGAAGATTCAGCACATCCTGGATTTGGTGTGTGCTAATTTACTGGAACTCTATGATCTGTTCTTATCAGGATGGGTTTGTCACTAGGCTGCTTCCGATGAGCTAATTCCCTCAACCAGGCAATGAGGAAGCCATTTATATAAGCAGGGACTCAGTTTGGGCTGACGGCTCTGAGATCGAGGCCAAGGACTTGAAGCGAAAGGCGCAAGTTTCTACTGAGTCCTCTGTGCAGACCCAGATGCTAGTGAAGTGGGGTGACACACAGTAGGCGCGGGGTTGATTCACTTAGGTCTCTCTCCACTATTTTGAAGAGGCTAACAAGACAATGTGAGTTTGCTGGGTTGTAGTTTCCTTTAGTGATTGCTTGTTATCTTTCACAGTATGCAAGGTTGAAAAGAGGAGGAGAAAGCTGAAGGAGATGGAAGCTCTGCTCGGGCTGACATGTTTTCTTTTTTTTGAAACCAGCATTATGATTTGCTGAAACTAGACTATCAAAGAGTTGTCTTCAGTGACTTGAATTTCCAGGTGCATTCATTTTCCTTTTCCCAATGCTGGCTCTGTCAATACCTTTCCTATCAGGAAAAATGCTTTTGTCAAGCTCTATTCCATTAATTTTCTTAAAATGTCTTGCTATTATTTGTGTGTTATGATGATGTGTGCCCTTTTAACTTTCAGGATTTCCCCACTGGGGTATTCGTTCACATTTTTTCCCACATATTTTATGGATTTCTATTATTTATTTCTTTTATTTTTCATGACAAGTCTTTCTGTTAAGACTGACCCAACAAGTTAATGGAAAACAAAGAGAGAACCTGAAAACAGAAAATATACTTTTAGAATACAATCAGCCCCTCGGTTTTTAAAATCCCAACAGAACCTTTATTTTTTTAGTCTGTACTTTCTGTATTTCTAATAAATATATTAGTGATATATTACGGACCATGTAACAGACAGGGTGGTGGGTAGTAGAGCCTTTCTCTGCTCTGTTATTTCAAGTAGAAAGAGGTTTGGTTCTGTGTAATCCTGACATTGATTTCATTAGGAGGACTCCTCATCAGCCTCCCATCCAGAGCCAAAGACAGTTAACAAAGACAACATCACAATCAGCCAGGGGAAATGAACTTGAAACGTTCTCCATTCACAACTTGGCTTTCTGAAATGCTGGATGCTGTTCTAACAGGATAAGTGTGAAATAGCACCTGCATCTGTGAAGCAGATTTTAGGAAGATTTCCCAGATACAGGAGATAAGTGCCTGGGAATCTCGCATTGTCAGAATTTACCACAGACGACAAGAGTCGGTGCTAGGTAAACGAAACTGGTGACAGGACTGTAGACTACAAAGACTCTCCTGAAGTGGAAGTTTAAATATTAAACCATTTAATAGTTTTATCTCAACAAATAAAGTATATTCAAACAATCAAAGAGGTCCTATAATAGGCCTACCTGGTGCTAGAGACTAGAATGTTTTATTTCAAGAAGCTGCCTTAAGAATTCTTGGGGAAAAAAAAATCTTTGAATGACTTTTGTTTCTGTCATAGTTTGTTTTAGACAAGGACTTATTATTCCAGGCTGACTTTGAACTGATAATGTGGTCAAGAATGATGTCGATGGGTCTCCTGCCTCTGCTGGTATCAGAGACGTACATCATGATGTTTCCTATATACACTCTTAGGGATAGACTCCCAGGCAACTGTGCATCCTTAGGAAAGGGCTGTACCAACTGAGCTGAGTCCCCCGACTGAACAACTTCTCTTCCCATGATAACAGCTGCCAGCATTTGAAATGTGAAATGAAATGTAGGAGCCACTGCTATTAAAAAATAGAAGCAAAATAGCAGCCAAAGTACTCCAAAACCAAAAATGTAATAATAAGTTTAAGATACTTCAAAACAAAACAAAACAAAATGTTCATTAAAAGGAAAATTGCATGAAAGAAATAAATACTCTGGGAGACAGTTACTTCTGAAACTGGACAGCCATGCTTAACCATAAAACATCGTCCCCAAGAAAGTGTGTAATCTCCCAGGGACTCAGCCAGCTAGCTACTAAACTTATGTGTAAGACTGTCCCCAGAGCACTGCCTACTGAGCTAAAAGAAGTGTGGGACTGTGGTCCCTTTACCTGAGCAGAGCATCCTGTTCTAAACAACGCTCTATTCAGATGGAACTATAAAATATAAACAGATGATTATTTGATAGACAAGTAGGTAGGTGAGTCCCTGGGTAGATAAACAGAAACACTCAGCATATGTACAGTGGCTACTAGTTGTTTAATGTCAAATTTGCAACCTGAATTTTTTGTTCGTTTTTTTTTGTTGGTTTGTTTGTCTTCTTTAGGTGTCAGAAAAACTGTTCAAATAGTTTCTGGAGATGAATGAAAAGCCCATGGCAGAGGGGTTACGTGTGCTTGAATTAGAAAATTTCTCACATTTTTCAATCTTGCTTACTGAAATACCGTTGAAAACGAACATTTGGGAAGCTGAACCAAAACAAATTTTCTAATATTTTCATTTACTACATGATTCTAATGTTACTTATTCTAGGCACATTACTTAAGAAAAGAAAGAAACCAACACACACACACACACACACACACACACACACACACACGCACACACACGCACATGTATGATCACATCACAGATGATATAACAAATGTATACAAAGCTTTCTTTATATGTGTGTATATTAAGTATGTATATATGGGAGAGATAGAGAAAGAGAGAGAGGGAAAGGAGCGAGAAGGAGAGAGAGACTCTTGTCATTGGACTCGAATCCCAATGTTGCTAATGGACACATGAAAATTGGAGAGAGCAGAGCAGTTTCTGTGTAATGTACGACATGGACAGGATGCGTTTTAAGCACAATCCCATTTTATTTATTTTTGAAAAGAATTCTAGGTAAGTGAAACAGAAAGAGGAGCAAAGCGATAGTGTGTCAGTCAAGGATACATTTTTTTCCCTATCCAAGGGGGAGGGGAACCCCAATACATTATGGCTTTGTTCATCTTATCCATGCGACATTGATTACACATATATGCACCTCCAATCACATATACAAACCTGTTCTGTGTGTCTATTTTAAGAGCTTCTTCAGCACTCTAATGTTTCCTTTTATTCATTTATGTTCCCTTACAAAATATTATCTACAAATTAAGCTATCACTTTCACCTCTTTGATGTTGAAGAATTATTTTAATACTTATGGTTCCTATCTCCTTATCATGACTTGTTCTTAAGGATGCCATTATTTTATATTAGGTCTAATTTTAGTTTATTCTTTTTCCCTTGTAACAAGTTGTTAAAGAATATAAATATTTTACATAATTTTTAGTGACCCACATTTCAGGGTTTATAACAGTAATATAATGGAGCATCCCTCGTTCATCAGCATAGAATTATCATGTGTTCCATTTTAGAAGTTGTTTCTATCAGTGTAAAATTGTAAACTAAGCACTGTTATCTGCATTCACTTTGAGAAAAATTACTCGGCAAGTACAAAGTAATTAAGCAATAAGACATGACAAGCCTTGCATTTTGGGGAAATTATTATACATCTTAGATGTCTTGAGAGGTTCAGGCCAAAGGCTGAATGGCTTCAACCACCCAAGAAGACTAATAAACCCTCAAGAAATGTACCACCTGTCATATCTTATTGCTATTATGGAATGGAAATCGTGAAACCAAAACAAGGGGAAAAGGTTAGATCCGTGCCTTTGCTAAAGATTACTTACAGGACTGTGACATCACTGACAGGTCTATGTGCGTCCGGAGAATTCTAAAGCCATTGCATAATTATTGCACAAACAACACAACTCATTTGAAACTGCTGCTTCAGCATCCGCAATGCCAATTTTGTCATATACCAGCCCCCTAATGCCCTCTTCTTACAGAAATCATATTGGTGCTCTTAATCCCAAGCTTTCTTCTTGCCATGATCATACAGCTCCAGGAGCAGAGGTGAGGAGGTAGAGGTTGTTATGTAGAAATAATCCTGCCCCTTAGAGGATTGGAGGCATTTGGTTCCTTGTATGCCTTCTAACACCCCAAGGTCATTATCTCATGATAATCACATCTCCTGGAGTTGCCTTATTGCTTAAATGCAACACTAAATTTTAATTACAATGAAATAGAGCTCTTCTGGTAGTTTACACAACATCTTGTGTTCTCATTGCCAGATGGAAAAAATGCAGAGCTTTTTACTGTAATCGAGCGTGGTGGTCCTGGGCTCCAACACAATAAACACATATTGTTAGGTTGTTGAGGAAAGCACTCTGCTTCGTGGAATGATCTGCCTTCTTTTGGAATATTTCAAGCTGACAGTTTATTAAAGGATTTCAGCTTTGTTTAAAAAAATATTGAAACATGGCAAGTGTATTTTCCCCAAATTTGACTGTAATGGGCAAATTTAATTAAAACAAAACAAAACAATAGGGCTACCCACTGTTAGAAAAGACAAATCATCTTTCACAAAAGATTTTATTCTTTTTCTCCTTGGTTTTGTGCCATGTTGAAGTGCTGGGCATTTGTATTTCAGTGACCTTGAGGCTTTTCCATCTAGCCACTTAATCACGTGATGCCTACAGATCCAGTTCCTTGGGTGTCTCCGTAGGCTTTGGCGTCATTCTGGTTTCGTTATAATCAATATTTTCACTTGGCAGAAACACGTATAGTCTTCAGAATGATTCTGAGCCATAACTCTGGACCATGGGATGATTGGAAGCTTTTTACATAGCATCGGAGACAAAAACAACAGCAATAGCAACAACAACAAAACCAAAACCAAACGCAACAAAAAACTTGGTCTGAGGATGTAGCTCACGGATGGGGTGCCTGCCTACCACCCAGTTACCCAACACTGCAGTCTCTTACATGCAATCATCTTTAGAATGCTTGCTTATCTTTTGGATGTGTAATCAAAACATAACGGAAGGGGAAATAAAAACCCATACTTGCTGAAATGCAAACTCAAGCAAGCTTCAGAAGCTACGTGTTCCTTCCACATGGCGGCATCCGGCCGTCCTTTAGTAGAGATGCAGACTTCAAGAGTTGGGAAGATGTAGGGTTGGTGAATATCCTTTCCCAATTTGATAGTTTTGTCCTTTTAACAGTGTCCTTTGCCTTACAGAAACTTTGTAATTTTATGAGGTCCCATTTGTCAATTCTTGATCTTAGAGCATAAGCTATTGGTGATCTGCTCAGGAACTTCCCCCCCCCACCGCCCCCGTGCCCATGTCCTCAAGGGTCTTCCCCAGTTTCTTTTCTATTAGTTTCAGTGTATCTGGTTTTACATGGAGGTCCTTGATCCACTTGGAGTGAAGTTTAGTACATGGAGATAAGAATGGATCAATTCTCATTCTTCTGCATGCTGACCTCCAATTGAACCAGCACCATTTGTTGAAAAGGCTATCTTTTTTCCACTAGATGTTTTTGGCTCCTTTGTCGAAGTTCAAGTGACCATAGGTGTGTGGATTCATTTCTGGATCTTCAATTCTATTCCATTGGTCCACTTGTCGGTCACTGTGCCAATACCATGCAGTTTTTAACACTATTGCTCTGTAGTATTGCTTGAAGTGAGGGATACTGATTCCCCCAGAATTTCTTTTGTTGTTGAGAATAGTTTTAGCTATCCTGGGTTTTTTGTTATTCCAGATGAATTTGAGAATTGCTTTTTCTAACTATGAAGAACTGAGTTGGGATTTTGATGGGGATTGCATTGAATCTGTAGATCTCTTTTGGTAAGATTGCCATTTTAACTATATTAATCCTGCCGATTCATGAGCATGGCAGATTTTTCCATTTTCTGAGGTCTTCTTCGATTTCCTTCTTCAGAGACCTGAAGTTCTTGTTGTATAGATCTTTCACTTGTTTTATTAGAGTCACACCAAGATACTTTATATTGTTTGTGGCTTTTGTGAAGGGTGTCATTTCCCTAACTTCTTTCTCAGCTTGCTTATCCTTTGAGTATAGGAAGGCAAGAAGTTAGACTCCAGGGAACCAAATAACCCTATTAAAAATGGGGTACAGATCTAAACAAAGAATTTTCACCTGAAGAAATTCGGATGGCTGAAAGGTACCTTAAGAAATGCTCAACATCATTAGTCATTAGGAAAATGCAAATCAAAACAACCCTGAGATTTCACCTTACACCAGTCAGAATGGCTAAGGTCAAAAACTCAGGAGACAGCAGGTGTTGGCGAGGATGTGGAAAAAGAGGAACACTCCTCCACTGCTGGTGGGGCTGTAAGATGGTACAACCACTTTGGAAATCAGTCTGGTCATTCCTTAGGAAACTGGACATGACACTTCCGGAGGACCCTGCTATACTTCTCCTGGGCATATACCCAAAGGATTCCCCAGCATGCAAAAAAGACGCATGCTCCATTATGTTCATAGCAGCCCTATTTATAATAGCCAGAAGCTGGAAAGAACCCAGATGTCCCTCAAAGGAGGAATGGATACAGAAAATGTGGTATATTTACACAATGAAATACTTCTCAGCAATTAGAAACAATGAATTCACAAAATTTTTAGGCAAATGGTTTGATCTGGAAAATATCATCCTAAGTGAGGTAACCCAATCACAAAAGAATACACATGGAATGCAATCTCTGATAAATGGATATTAATTAGCCCAGAAGCTCTGAATACCCAAGGCACAAATCGCATAACAAATGACTCCCATGAAGAAGTATGGAGAGGGTCCTGATCCTGGAAAGGATTGATCTAGCATTGGAGGGGAATATAAGGACAGAGAAAAAGGAGGGAGGTGATTGGAGAATGGATGGAGAGAAGAAGGTTTATGGGACATATAGGGAGAGGGGATCTGGGAAAGGGGAAATCATTTGGAATGTAAACAAAGAATATAGAAAATAAAAATATTAAAAAAAAAAAAGATTTGGGAAGAGTACAAATGACACTTTCCTGCTCTCGACACTCAAGCCCCTTGTTCTTCGAAAATCTCAGACTTAGCACGTTCAAGACTGGTATTAGAATACCAGGTCCTCATAGCTTGATGCCCTTCTTCAAGCTCTTGCTTGTCCGTTGTCCTTTTCCCAAAGCAGCACTTCCGGGTCATGCTGGCCAACACGCCCTGGATCACTTCTGAATTTCTCTAACTTTACTATATCTTTTCTTTTTCATGGTGTTTTTCATCTTCTAAGCAACTGTGCAATTCAAGTATGTATTGCTTGATAGAACTCCATTGTTGGCAAGGAGAGGCCTTTCCCTTGTTTTGGTTCCTAATGAGCGTAAGATCTTCGGTGAATCTCGTGTCTAGATGAAGTCTTGGTGCATAGGGTTTGTAACTATTACATTTGTCTGACCTTTACAGATATCCAAGAAAAAAACATTTCAAGGGAGGAATTACATGTTTTAGCACACGGTTTCCGGAATATCAGCTCGGAGTCCTTGGTGCCATAGATTGTGTGTGGGTGGTGAAGGCGAGTACTGTGGTGGTGGGACCCCGTGGAGAAGGAGGCTGTTGTCAAGGTGAAGGGGCAGCTCAGACGGAGAACAGAACCTGGATCATGTTTACCCTCAAAAGCTATGCCCTCCGGATTACTGCCTCGGGGTAGAACCTATATCCAAAAGTTTCTAGAACCACCCAAAATAGATCCAAATTGCTGAGAAATACCCAAGACAACTCACATATCAAATCATTTCCAAGAAGAAGGGAGAGAGCCCTGGTCCTGGAAAGGCTTGATGCAGCATTGTAGTAGATTACCAGGACAGAGAAGATAGAGGGGGTTGTTTGGGGGAGGGGCGGAGGGAAGAGGGCTTAAGGGACTTATGTGGAGGGGGGAACTGGGAAAGAGGAAATCATTTGGAATGTAAACAAAGAATATAGAAAAAAAAGCTAGATACAAAATTAAAAAAAAAGAATTTAACAAATGAACTGATGGGGTCAGTTCCTATTCAGAACATAATACTGTTCAACAAAGAACTTTTGAATGAGAAGATGAACAATGAACATTTTGACAGTCCCCAGAACTTCAAAGGAGGAGCAAGGCTGACCTTTTTTTGCTACCAAGATTTTCCATAACAATCCAGAAAAGGGTTACGCCTAATCCGTCTTCTTCTTCAAAAGACATCTCTGGGAAGCAGAAACAAAAGTTTGGACTCTTTACTGTAAAGATACTTTAGAAAGAGGTCCAATTATTGATGCTTTAACCTTTGCATATTAGAAAATACTTTAATACATCTAGTGTCCCATTTATAAAAATGCTGTACACTCAACTGCTTCAGTTTAGATTTTTTAACTCACTTTCACGAATGATGGCTATGTTCTCAATTCCTTTTGAACGATTAAAACAGAAGCACAAATCTACCAATTTATCTCTTCACTTCTGAAGCTATTTTAAGCAGGTTTTATGTGATTATGTAATAGAGTAATGTTTGGGTTTTAACTATTCAATTTAGATGTACCATCTATTTATCTGTCTATTTCTATTATCTATCTATCTATCTATCTATCTATCTATCTATCTATCTATCTATCTATCTATCTACCAACCATCTGTTTATTTTTACTGGCTCTCACATATCCCACACTGGCCTTGAACTTGCTATGCGCCCCTATGTACTAGGGTCACAAGTCTGTGGCACTGTGGCCATTTTATAGGATATTGGGGACCAAACTGAAAACTTTTTGAATGCTAGGTAAGCACCCTACCAACTGAATACCTTCTCAGCAGTTAGTAAGGAATTAAAAAAAAATAGCACCCATATATTTACTAAGGTTCTAGTCTGGAAAAATATTTTTTTATGAAGATTAAAACTCCATCCATACCCTGTGAATAAAATGTAGAAAGTAATTATTTCAGAAAGAAAAAGGTTTTAAAAGTTAATAGCTTGAAACAAATTAAAAGATTAAATATATTGAACTAGCATGTGGTTTCTTTTTTTACAGGTAAAATTTCAATAATTTTATCAATGCTGTGATCATAACGAAACTCTTCTGGCTCGCAGTGTTCAGGACTGTGTGTTTTAATGTTACAGCACGTATGGACATGATGGGAGGTTGAACTTGGGTATATCAGTGCTCTGCATTCAATTCTTTTTCCTTTGTTGCTTCTTGTTTTCCTTTATTATTTTTTATTGTTACTATTATGCTTATATTTTTGAGATTACAATTTAACATTTCTCCCTTCCCTTCCTTCAAATCCTCCTACAAATTCTATGCTCTTTATTAGATTCATGGCTTCTCTCCCAGTAATAGTTATTGAGCATACATACAAACACACACACAAATATACACACATACCACATGCATATACATACATATATATGTATATATGTATGTATATATATACACACACACATATATATATATATATACCTATGTATATACATATATAATCTTGTACAATCTGTACAGTTTGTGCAATGCTGTCAGTATGTCCTTCAGTGCTGAGTGCTTGGCACTGGACCACGGATGGCTATCTTCCCTGGTCTTCCTCTTTCCCTTCCCACCTCTCCTCAGCTGTCTATAATTTGTTTGTAGTGCTGAGGCCTTGTGGGCCATTTTTGTCCAGTTCTGCATGACCATTGGTGTCCTCCAAGTTCAGCTCACGTTCAGGCAGTCACACTAATGAGGCTTTCCGGGTGTAGCTTCCGACAGTAGTAGGAGAAAATCGCATCACACACTCTCAGATCTTTCAGTCTTCTGCTCTCTCTTTTGTGGTGTCCCCTGAGCCTTAGGTGTGAGGATTGTTTCCTGTGAATCGAAGGGGATGGGGCTCCACAGTCCTGCATTTTGACCAGCTCTGCATTTTGGCTAGCCTGACCTATATACTGAGTTCCAGGACAACCAGACTACCAGGCTACACAGAGAAACCCTGTCTCAAAAAACAAAAGGAAAATCACCCCTCCCCAAACCAAACTAACAAAAACAGAATGAACCAGCTAACCAACCACCCTCTCCCCCCCCCCAAAAGAAAAAAGTTACAATGGTCATGGTGTCTTTCCACAGCTATAGAAGAAGGTGAGACACACACACATATTTTTTTATTGATGTATTTTTAATTTACATTTCAAATGATTTCCCCCCTTCTGGCCCCCCACTCCCCAAAAGTCACATAAGACCCCTTCCTTCCCTCTGTTCTCCCACGCATCCCTTCCCAATCCCTGTTCTGGTTTTGCCCTATACTGCTACACTGAGTCTTTCCAGAACCAGGGGCCACTCCTCCATGCTTCTTGTACCTCATTTGATGTGTGGATTATGGTTTGGTTATTCCAGTTTTCCAGGCTAATATCCACTTATTAGTGAGTGCATACCATGATTGATCTTTTGAGACTGGGTTACCTCACTTAATTCTCCAGCTCCATCCATTTGTCTAAGAATTTCATGAATTCATTGTTTCTAATGGCTGAATAGTACTCCATTGTGAATATATACCACATTTTTTGTATCCATTCTTCCGTTGAGGGATACCTGGGTTCTTTCCAGCTTCTGGCTATTATAAACAGGGCTGCTATGAACATAGTGGAGCATATATCCTTATTACATGCTGGGGAATCCTCTGGGTATATGCCCAGGAGTGGTATAGTAGGATCTTTCGGAAGTGATGTGCCCAGTTTTCTGAGGAACCGCCAGACTGATTTCCAGAGTGGTTGTACCAATTTGCAACCCCACCAGCAGTGGAGGAGTGTTCCTCTTTCTCCACATCCTCGCCAATACCTGCTGTCTCCTGAGTTTTTAATTTTAGCCATTCTGACTGGTGTAAGGTGAAATCTCAGGGTTGTTTTGATTTGCATTTCCCTGATGACTAATGAAGTTGAGCATTTTTTAAGATGTTTCTCTGCCATCCAAAGTTCTTCAGGTGAGAATTCTTTGTTTAACTCTGTACCCCATTTCTAATAGCATTATTTGGTTTTCTGGGGTCTACCTTCTTGAGTTCTTTGTATATATTGGATATTAGCCCTCTATCTGATGTAGGGTTGGTGAAGATCTTTTCCCAATTTGTGTACTTGAGGTACTAGCTCGCACAATTAGACAACATAAGGAGGTCAAAGGGATACAAATTGGAAAGGAAGAGGTGAAACTATCATTATTTGCAGATGATATGATAGTCTACCTAAGTGACCCAAAAAACTCCACTAGAGAACTCCTACAGCTGATAAACAACTTCAGCAAAGTGGCAGGTTATAAAATCAACTCAAGCAAATCAGTAGCCTTCCTATACTCAAAGGATAAGCAGGCTGAGAAAGAAATTAGGGAAATGACCCCCTTCACAATAGCCACAAACAGTATAAAGTACCTTGGGGTGACTCTTACCAAACATGTGAAAGATCTGTATGACAAGAACTTCAAGACTCTAAAGAAGGAAATAGAAGAAGACCTCAAAAAATGGAAAAACCTCCCATGCTCATGGATTGGCAGGATTAATATAGTTAGAATGGCCATTTTGCCAAAAGCAATATACAGATTCAACGCAATACCCATCAAAATCCCAACTCAATTCTTCACAGAGTTAGAAAGAGAAATTCTCAAATTCATCTGGAATTACAAAAAACCCAGGATAGCTAAAACTATTCTCAACAACAAAAGAAATTCTGGGGGAATCAGTGTCCCTGACCTCAAGCAATACTACTGAGCAATAGTGTTAAAAACGGCATGGTATTGGTACAGTGACAGGCAGGCAGATCAATGGAACAGGATTGAAGATCCAGAAATGAACCTACACACCTATGGCCACTTGATCCTAGACAAAGGGGCTAAAAACATCCAATGGAAAAAAGATAGCCTTTTCAACAAATGGTTCAACTGGAGGTCAGCATGCAGAAGAATGCGAATTAATCCATCCTTGTCTCCTTGTACTAAGTTCAACTCCAAATGGATCAAGGACCTCCACATAAAGCCAGACACTCTGAAGCTAATAGAAAAGAAACTGGGGAAGACCCTTGAGGACATCAGCACAAGGGGAAAGTTTCTGAACAGAACACCAATAGCGTATGCTCTAAGATCAAGAATTGACAAGTGGGACATCATAAAATTACAAAGTTTCTGTAAAGCAAAGGACACCATCAAAAGCACACACATATTTTGAAATCCTTATTCCTTTGATATTTTTCCCATTGCAGTTTTAACCTTTTCATGTCTTTTTCAGACTGATTAAAAAAATCTTAATGATTTTACCATCAAATTCAGGCTGTTCCTAAGCTCTTGTAGACTGACTAAGTCTTCTGGTGCATCTTTAGGACTACGTTTCTGTTTCCAAGCCGTTTTTAAAGAAAGGATCCCAGCTGCTCCTTTTAAAATTCTATGTGTATGACCTCATTGCTTGCCAGCTGATAATAGCAGTGTGTGTGCAGTACCTAAAGAGGCCAGATGAGGGCATCAGGTCTGCTGGAAACCAGAGTTACAAAAGGTTGTGAGCCTTTGTTTGGATGTTAAAAAATGAAACCCAGGTCCCCTGCAAGAGCCAGGAGTAATGAAACTGCTAGTTCATCTCTCCAACCCCTTGGCTAGTCTTTGAACAGTGCACAATATGTTCTCTGCATTCACTATGTGGGTTGGATTTACTGAGAGATTGTCTTGTTGCATGCTTATTGAAAGCTGTGTTTGTGGCCATGTGGAGGGGGGTGTGCAATGGCAGGTTTCAGAAGGAAACTTTTGGGATTTGTATTCTTTTCACAAGCCTAGGTTGTCAGGCTTCTATGTGTTTTAACCCACTGACTCATCTCGCCAGCCCTTGAGAATTCTTTTTTAAAAAAATTATTCTTTAATTTTTTTGTACAGTCCAGACTTTTGTCTCCCTCCTGCTCTACTGTCCGACTGTTCCACATCTCTTCTCACACCTCTCCCCCCTCCCCCCCCCCCACTGCCCTCCCCCAGTCTACAAGAGGATGTCCCCCTCCACCCCACCCCACCAGACCTCTCTACTCCCTGGGGCCTACAATCTCTTGAGAGTTAGGTGCATCTTTTCTGACTGAGTCCAGACCCTGCAGTCCTCTACTGTATGTGTGTCGGGGGCCTCATATCAGCTGGTATATGCTGCCTGGTTGGTGGTACGGTACCTGAGAGATCTTGGGGGTCCAGATTAATTGAGACTGCTGGTTCTCCTACGGAGTCGCCCTCTTCCTTAGTTTCTTCCAACTTTTCCCTAATTCAACCCCAGAGGTTCCCGGCTTCTGTCCATTAGTTGGGTGTAAATATCTACATCTGAGTCTTTCAGTTGCTTGTTGGGCCTTTCAGAGGGCATTCTTTAAATATCTTTAATATATCTGAAATCCTGCACTATCACTATCAGGCTGTCTGATACATTTCGAACAGCTTTTTGTATTTTTGTATTTATTGTATTTTGAAGATCATTTTTTTTGTTTTAAATTATTCATATGCAATATATGTCAGTGTGAGGAGGTATATGCGTGTGAGTGCAGTACCCGCGGATTCTAGAAAAGGATGTTAAATTCCCCGAAGTGACAGGAAGTTGTGAGCTGCCTTATGTGGGTGCTAGAAACTGAGCCAGGATCCTTTGCTCTTTGCCGTAGAGTCTTCTCTCCAGCCAGAACTTGCATCTCTTTTCTAATTGGCCATGTGAAATAATACGGGGCATTAAGGCTGTCTGAAATGTCTTGTTTGCTCTCTGCTACCTCAATATTAACCGAACCTGGTGCCCTTGCTTAGTGTCAGTACCAGTGAGCCAGCAGTGGCCTAAAGACAACATTCAACACCATTTAGTAATTGTCTGAAAACAGGAAGACGAAGTATTATCTAAAGCACAGGGCATTCCCATTGTGGAAACTTCACTCTGACTGCAGCCCCTTATCTTGTTCCGCTCCTACACACAGGTCATATTATGCACTGCTTTGTGCTAGTTTGACAAGAACTAATGTGAATGCTTAAATATTTTAAGGGCTGAATGCCTCTGAATGATAAAACAGGGAGCCGATCAACCCTTCCTGTTGCGTTTGTGGTTAATGATAAAGTAATTTAATACTTTTTCCCTTTTTTTCTTTTTTTGGTCTGTTAGTAGTTTCTACACCAAACATTAAAGTTCCTTAAAGGAAAAACATCTTCAAATAAGGCCACTGTATGACACTTTTTAACTACAGTTGTTTTTTATTCAGCCATAAAATCTATCTTTCATAAAGAAACCCACTTCCATGTCTTACTCCACTGAAGGTTATTTGTAGACTGAAGGTCTTTTCTTGTCAAGATATGATGAATACCATGTGTGAAGACAGAAGAGCATCAGACCTGTATTAGCTGGAAAACCACTGATCTGTGAATAACCTAAAAAAGAAAACCTGAAGATTAGCAACGTCGCTTTTAAGAATGATCCATCAAACTCAGCAAGCAGATTCACAGAGATGAATCATCGGGTCCCTTTTCATACCTACGGTACAGTAAAGGTTATTTCCTCTCCCTACAAACAGAAGTTCAAAAATGAGGGGCAATGAAGCTTCAGAACAGCCCTTGGTATAAGTCCTAAAGTATGTCTAATCTTTTAGATGTAAATATTTAAATGTTAATTAAAATGGTGTTTGGAGGGCTTTTTTCAGTATTGAATTCAATGTTTGGTCAAAGTAGTTTATATCCTTGTGCTCTAGGGAAGCAATTAAATTCTCTGTATACTTTCTCCAATTACTTATATCAAACTTTCATTTTGTGGTCATTTAAGTTACTTGCTGCAATAATGTATTGTTTTTGTTGTTGCTGAAACTATTTTAAAGAGCTTCTTGCATAGCTTACATAGTCAAGTAGCAGTTGGGTAAATAAAATTAGGATGTTAATATTCTGAAAGCCAAGTTAATTGATTAAAAGAACCAAAACATCACTGTGTGTAAGATTATTATATGAGTTTACAATTGTGTTAAAAGGAAACATTTCAAATTTTAAAATAGATTTAAAAGAATGGAGTTCAATTTACCTTTCATGGTGTGACTTACCCAGATCTTAATGTGCTTTATTTGAAGTGTTTTGTTCATTTATTTTCAGTCGTAACTCAAATGGATGAGGTATCCCGAAAATTGAAGCCACTTGAAGAGGAGCCACTCTAAACATTTTTACCTTTTTTTCAGATCCATAACTTTTAGTAGATAAACACATCCTATAATAATTTAAGTAAATTTTTATTTTACTTTATTTATTGGGGTGACATAATTAGACCAAAGAGCACATTGTAACAGATCAGTAGCAAGTGAATTTTTATGCCTTAATTCTTGATAAATAGCTTTGGCAATACATACTTTAATAAATCAAATTGACTGGGGTGATGTTTTTTTTTTTTTTTGGTTTTAGCTCACAGTAATTTAGTTTTGAAACGTACTTTCTCAAACAATATAGATCTCATTTAAGAAATGCCTCATACTGAGTTTTTAACTAAGTAAATTGAAATAATTAGTTCCTAGCTTGCCCAACATAATGAAAAATAATTTTTATGGTGATTGAATGACAAATTTTCTTTGTGTTTAAACAATTAATAATCATTTCTTCTTTGATGCGAAACATTGAGATAATGTTATTTATAACCATTCTCATTATGTAAATTGAGCAGGAAAACAGAAACATTATGCCTAAAAGAGTGAGTTATAGTTTTCTCAATGAGAAGTTTGCCGCTAGATATACTTCACTGGCTGGAACTCTGATCTGAAGCCACCATTTCTCATCAGATTACTGTTCACAATTAGAAAATTAAACAGAAGCTAAAACAGCCCAATGTCAGAGTTTGAGGAGATTTTTTGCTTTAGAGGAAATTTGAACATATGTTTTGCAGGATTATGCTCTTTCTATAGCTCAGATTTTATAGCAGATTACATGCTGCATGTTTAAAGATTCAACTGTTTTTTTTTTTTTTTTCAATGCGTTCAAGTTGACAGTTTTGGTTTAAAGAGTAAGGACAGAAAACTCTGTTGGTTATTAGAAACTTAAACACTTCAAGAGGCCTTGAAGCTTTAGTCCCACCTGCTAGAAGAGCCATAAATCATAGGTGAACTCTGAAGAAGGACCGTCAGCGATGCTTAGATGCAGCCCCGCAGGAAAGTGGTAAATGCAGACTTTGGGAATTCAGCACCTAAGGCTCAGATAAATGCTATTGATTTTAACTTGAGCTGAAATAGTCACCCGTTCAATTTAATAATCCCTTCTGTGGATGATAAAACAAATTTTAACTAAAGGAAACGCGCCTTTAAATGGATGTGGCATTTATGATAGACAAAGAGGGTAACAATTTAATTAAGAATCAGTGTTTGCTGTGCTGGAGCAGCGCACGGAGTGTGCAGTTATTAAAGGGAGAAGGGAGTTGAAATCCTGCTTCTGTAAATCCACAGCTAGGATCTTTCCTGCCGTCTTCTTCTATGCAAGGCAATGACGCTGCAGACGTCTCTCACAGTGTTGTGTGGGCATGCTTAATGCTTCTGACTGAATTTCAGAGCCTTGGGCTAGAAGGGCGCTTCGAAGTCCATCCTTTCGCTGATCCATGTGAAACGTGCTTACATACTTATCTTTTCGTATGAGAACCACTGGCTTTGGTTGGCATCGCCATCGGTCAATGATGAATTGCTCTCTTGATCCTCAGATGATGTTGGGGCTTGCATTTGCTGTGTTTCAACCTTTAATGGCCGAGCCATCTCTCCAACCCTAAGTAACCAGTTTAGAAATACATGTCAGTAACTGATTCCAATTCTAATGACAAACTGTGGCCAGATGCAGAAGGCAAGGAAAAGAACCAGATAGAATTTAACATCAGAATATGGCAATTTTAGTAGCGGTAGATGTTTAATGAAAGGCTGGTGACAATGAGCTTTTTTTTTTTTTAATTTCAATTTGGAAAATTTGTAAGGACTGTGTTGCTGTGTCTATGATGATGGTATCTTTATAAAGATGTAGAAACTATGTTGCGAAGACTGGATGGCTTTCATGAAATTTTAGTGGCTGACATTGATCCATTTTAAATTTTAAATAAAGCAAATGATTGATTTGTAGGTAATTTTCACGTGTATGCATACTACATGCATTTTCAAAAATTAAAATAAAAAATTTACCATAAAGAGTCTTGTTTTTTTCCTCTGATACCACCACTGAAGTATATCAAACTTGAATAAATTCTCAGAAAAATAGAATAGTTAAGTCAAACTTAAAAATAGGAAATTTAGGACAGAAAATATATTCAAAAAGCTCTTGCATCATTTAAAATGGTTTTAAAGGGCTTATGGGACTTGCGGGGAGTGGGGACCCAGAAAAGGGGAAATCATTTGAAATGTAAATAAAAAAATATATCAATAAAAATAAAGTTAAAAAATGGTTTTAAAATGTTATTTAAAATGATACATGTTGCTTTAAAATGGTTGACTAAAATTAAACAAATACAAATTGTTGGTAAATACCAGTAAATCAAAAGTCTTTAAAAGCTAGTAATTTTCAGCTTACTACTAAAAATTAATTTGAAGTTTCTTTTGTGGAATAAAATCTTAGCATTCAGTGCCCATCTAATAACCAATGTAAATGAATGGTTTATGATTTCTTAATGTGGTAAGTTAGTTTCAGTTGCCATTACTATCGCAAATATTAATTTATGAATTCCTAAATTGATTTGATATAAGGAGAAATGAGGAGGTGGTTAATGCACTGGCCTAGACAAATGAACGTCAGCCTGTAATACTGGAGCAAAGAGGAAGGATTCAGGTTCACTAATATGATTTTTCTGATTTCTGAGTCTGGTTAATGAAGATGCTTTTTTTTTAATTTAAATTTATTTATTTATTTACACTCCATTTTTATCTCCCGCCCCGAGTCTACCCTCTGACTGTTTTACATCTCAAACCTCTTCCCCACCTCCTGTTTCCACGTGGATATGTGGATATCCCCACCCCCACCCCACCTGACCTCTAAACTCCCTGGGGCTCCAGTCTCTTGAGGGTTAGGTGCATCATCTCTGAATGAACACAGATCCAGCAGTCCTCTACTGTATGTATGTTGGGGCCTCAAGTCAGCTGGTGTAGGCTGCCTGTTTGGTGGTCTAGTGTTTGAGAGACATCAGGGGTCCAGATTAATTGAGACTGCTGGTCCTCCTACAGGATCACCTTTCTCCTCAGCTTCTTCCAGGTTTCCCCAATATAACCACAGGGGTCAGCAGCTTCTGTCCATTGGTTGGGTGCAAATATCTGCATCTGACTCTTTTGGCTGCTGGAGTGCAGTCATGCTACTCCCTTTTTGTGAGTGTTCCATGGCCTCAGAAACAGTGTCAGGCCTTGGGACCTCCCCTGGAGCTGGACCCCACTTTGGGGGCTGTCATTGGACCTTCTTTTCCTCAGGCTCCTCTCCATTTCCATCCCTGCAGTTCTTTAAGACAGGAACACTTATGGGAAATGGTCCCCCACTCCCTCATTTGATGCCCTGTCCTCCTGCTGGAGGTGGGCTCTATAAGTTTCCTCTCCCTACTGTGGGGCATTTCATCTAGGGTCCCTTTGTTTGAGTCCTGAGAGTCTCTCACCTCCCAGGTCTCTGGTGTATTCTGGAGACTCCCCCCAACCTCTGCCTGTTTCCATTCTTTCTGCTGGCCCTCAGGGCTTTGGTCCTTTCCCCTCACCTAATACCAAATCAGGTTCCCCTCCCCCTGGCTCCCACCTGCCTATTTTCCCTCCCAGATCCCTCCCCCTTCCCCACTTATGATTGCTTTCATCTCCTTTCCAAGAGGGACTGAGGTGTCCTCACTTGGGAACTTTAGCTTGTTGAACTTTTTGAGTTCTGTGGACTGTATCTTGGGCATTCTGTACTTTGTGTGTGTGTGTGTGTGTGTGAGGCTAATATCCACTTATTAGTGAGTACATACCATGCATGTTCTTTTGGGTCTGAGTTACGTCATTCAGAATGATATTTTCTAGTTCCATCCATTTACCTGCCAAACTCAGGATGTCCTTGTTCTTAATAGCTGAGTAGTATTTCATTGTGTAAATGTACCACATTTTCTGTATCCATTTTTCTGTCGTGGGACATCTGGGTTGTTTTCAGCTTCTGGCTATCACAAACAAGGCCACTATAAACATAGTGGAACATGTGCCCCTATGGCATGGTGGGGCATCTTTTGGGTGAATTCCCAAGAGTGGTATTGCTGGGTCTTCAGGTAGATCTATTTCCAATTTTCTGAGGAACCTCCAGATTGATGTCCAGAGTGGTTGTGCCAGTTAGCAATCCCACTAACAATGGAGGAGTGTTCATCGTTCTCCACATACTCTCTAACAAGTGTTGTTACCTGAAGGTTTTGATCTTAGCTATTTTGATTGGTATAAGGTAGCATCTCAAGGTCATTTTGATTTGAATTTCTTTGATCACTAAGGACTTAGGACTTTGAACATTTCTTTAGGTTCTTCTTGGATATTCGAGATTCCTCAGTTGTTAAATCTCAGTTTAGTTCTACACCCCATTTTTTGATTGGGTTATTTGTTTTTTTTTGGTGATTAGCTTCTTGAGTTCTTTATATATTTTGGATATTAACCCTTTATTGGATGTGGGGTTATGTACTGGCTAGTTTCGTGTGTCAACTTGACTCAGGCTGGAGTTATCACAGAGAAAGGAGTTTCATTTGGGGAAGTGCCTTCATGAGATCCAGTTGTGGGGCATTTTGTCAATTAGTGATCAAGTGGGGAGGGCCCCTTGTGGGTGGTACCACCTTTGGGCTGTTGCTCTTGGGTTCTATAAGAGAGCAGGCTGAGAAAGGCAAGGGAAGCAAGCCAGTAAGAAACATCCCTCCATGGCCTCTGCATCAGCTCCTGCTGCTTCCTGACCTGCTTGAGTTCCAGTCCTGACTTCCTTTAGTGATAAACTGCAACATGGAAGTGTAAGCTCAATAAACCCTTTCCTCCCCAACTTGCTTCTTGGTCATGATGTTTGTGCAGGAATAGAAACCCTGACTAAGACAGGTTAGTAAAGATTTTTTCCTCAATCTCTGGATTGCCAATTTGTCTTATTGACTATGTCCTTTGCCTTACAGAAGCTTTCCAGTTTCATGAGGTCCCATCTATCGATTCCTGATCTTAGAGCATGAGCCATTGGAGTTTTATTTCAGAAATTTTACCCTGTACTAATGAGTTCAAGGTACTTTCCCACTGTCTCGTCTATTAGATTCAGTGTATCTGATTTTATGTTGAGGTCCTTGATCCACTTGGACTTGAGCTTTGTGCAAGGTCACAAATATGGGTCTATTTTCATTTTTCTACATACAGACACCCAGTTAGACCAGCGCCATCTATTGAAGATGTTTTCTTTTTCCACTGTATATTTTTGGCTTCTTTGTTAAAGATCAAGTCTGTAAGTGTATGGTTTTATTTCTGGGTCTTCAATTCTATTTCCTTGATCAACATGTCTGTCTCTGGATCAATACCGTGCAGTTTTTATCACTATTTCTCTGTAATAAAGCTTGAAGTCAGGGATGGTGATTACCCCAGTCGTTCTTTTATTGTTAAGAATTGCTTTCGCTATTCTGTTCTTTTCTTTTCTTTTTTCTTTTTTTTTTTCTTTTTTTTTTTTTGCCTTTCCAGATCAATTTGAGAACTGCTCTTTCCATGTCTTTGAAGAATTGTGTTGGGATTTTGATGGGGATTGCACTGAATTTGTAGATTGCCTTTTGTAGGAGGCCATTTTTACTGTTAATTCTGTCAATACACGAGCATGGGAGTTCTCTCCATTTTCTAAGATCTTTGATTTCTTTCTTGAGAGACTTGAAGTTATTGTTATATACATCTTTCACTTGTTTGGTTAGAGTTACCCCAAGATATTTTATATTACTTGTGGCTATTGTGAAGGGAGTTTTTTTTCATAATTTCTTTCTCAGCCTGTTTACTATTTGTATAAAGGAAGGCTACTGATTTATTTGTGTTAATTTTATATCTGGCCATTTGTTGAAGTTGTTTTTCAGCTGGAAGTTCTCTGGTAGAAATTTTGGGGTTGCTTATGTATATCATCTGCAAATATTATTTCTTCTTTGCCAATTTGTACCCCCTCGATCTCTTTTGGTTGTCTTATTATTCTAGCTAGAACCTCAAGAACTATATTGAATAGATATTGTGAGAGTGGACATCCTTTTCTTCTCCCCGATTTCAGTGGTATTGCTTCAAGTATGTCTCCATTTAATTTGATATTGGCTGTTGGTTTGAAGTAAATTTCTTTTATTATATTTAGGTATAGACCTTGGATTCCTGATCTTTTCAATACTTTTGACATGAAGGGGTGTTGTATTTTGTCAAATGCTTTTTATGCATTTAAGGAGATGATCATGTGATGTTTTTCTTTGAGTTTGTTTATATAGTGGATTACATGAATGGATTTTCATATATTAATCCAACTTTTCATCCCTGAAATGAAGCTTACTTGACCGTGGTGAATGGTGGTTTTTATGGTTTGGATTCGGTTTGAAAGAATTTTATTGAGTATTTTTGCATCGATATTTATAAGCAAGATTGTTCTGAAGTTCTCTTTTTTGGTTGGGTCCTTGTGTGGTTTAAGAATCAGTAATTGTGGCTTCATAGAATGAGTTAGGTAGTGTTCCTTCTCTTTCTATTTTATGGAATAGTTTGAGGAAAATTAGTAGCAGGTCTTCTTTGAGGATCTGGCAGAATTCTTCACTAAATCCATTTGTCCCTGGGCTGTTTTTGGTTGGGAGGTTTTTAATGACTTTTCTATTTCCTTGTGCAATATGAGCCTGTTTAGATAGTTTATCTGCTCTTGATTTAACTTTGGTATGTGGTATATGTCTAGAAACCCATCCATTTCATCTAGATTTTCCAGTTTTGTTGAGTATAGGCTTTTATAGTAGGATCTGATGATTTTTTTGAATTTCCTCCATTTCTTTTATTTTGTCTCCCTTTTCATTTCTGATTTTGTTAATTTAGATACTGCTTCTGGGCTCTTTAGTTAGTTTGGCTAAGGGATTATCTCTCTTGTTGAGTCTCTCAAAGAACCAGATTCTGGTTTTGTTGATTCTTTGTATTGTCTTCTTTGTTTCTATCTGGATGATTTTTGATCCTAAGTTTGACTATTTCCTGCCTTCTACTCCTCTTGGGTGACTTTGCTTCTTTTTGTTCTAGAGCTTTTGGGTTAAGTTATTAGTGTAAGATCTCTTCAGTTTTTTTTTTTTTTTATTAGGGTACTTTGTGCTATGAATTTTCCTTTTAGCACTGATTTCTTGTGTCTCATAAATTTGGGTATGATGTTTCAACATTTTCATTAAATTCCAGGCAGTCTTTAATTTCTTTTTTTATTTTTTTCCCTGATTAGGTTATCATTGAGTAAAGAGTTGTTCAGTTTCCATGTGTATGTAGGCTTTCTGTAGTTTTTGCTGTTATTGAAGACCAGCCTTAGAATATGGTGATCTGATGGAATGTGTGGTATCTTTTCAATCTTCTTATATAAGTTAAGGGTTGGTTTGTGACCAAAATTATGTTGTTGATTTTGGAGAATGTACCATGAGGTGCTCAAAAGAAAGTGTATTGTTTTGTTTTAGGGTGAAATGTTCTGTAGATATCTGTTAAATTAATTTGGTTCATAACCTCTCTTAGTTTCACTGTGTCTCTGTTTAGTTTCTGTTTTAATGACCTATAGAGTAGGTAGTTGAAGTCTCCCACTATTATTGTGTGGAGTTCAATGTGTCTTTTGAACTTTAGTAAAGTTTCTTTTATGAATGTGGGTGCTCTTGCATTTGGCTCATAGACATTAAGAATTGAGACTTTCTCTTGGTGAATTTTCCCCTTGATGAATATGAAGTATCTTTGTTTATCACAGTTGATAACTTTTGGTTGAAAGTCTCTTTTATTAGATATTAGGATGGCAACTCCTGCTTGTTTCCTGGGACCATTTGCTTGGAAAAACTTTTTCCATCCTTTTACTCTGAGTTAGTGTCTGACTTTGTTATTGAGGTATGTTTCTTGTATACAGCAAAATGCTGGATCTTGTTTGTGTATCCAGTCTGTTAGCTTATATCTTTTTATAGGTGAGTTGAGTCCATTAATATTGAGAGATATTAAAGAGAGATGACTGTTGGCTCCTGATATGTTTATTTTTGTATGTGGCTTTATGTGCTTATGGTTCACTCCTTTTGTTTTGTTGTGAGATGCTTAATATCTTGTCCTTTCTTTGGTGCAGGTGCTTTTTTTGTATTGAAGTTTTCCTTCTAAGATCCTCTGTAGGGATGGATTGGTAGATAGATATTGTTTGAATTTGGTTTTGTCCTGTAATATTTTGGTTTCTCCATCTATGTTGATTGAGAGATTTGCTGGGTATGGTAGCTTGGGCTGGTATTTGTGCTCTCTTAGAGTCTGCATGAGCTCTGACCAGGCTCTTCTGGCTTTCTTAGTCTCTGTTGAGAAGTCTGGTATAATTCTGATAGGTCTACTATCTACTAACAGAATTTGTATATTACTTGGCCTTTTTCTCTTGTAGCTTTTAATATTCTTTCTTTGTTTTGTGCATTTAGTGTTTTGATTATTATGCGACGAGAGGATTTTCTTTTTCTGGTCCCATTTGTTTGGTGTTCTATAGGCTCCTTGTGTCTTTATGGCCATATCTTTCTTTAGGTTGGGGAAGTTTTCTTTGATTTTGTGGAAGACATTTTCAGGTTCTTTGAGCAGGGAAGTGTTGTTCTCTATTCCGATTATTCTTAGATTTTGTCTTTTCATTGTGTCTTGAATTTCCTGGATGCTTTGGATTAGGAGTTTTTGTGTTTTGAATTTTCTTTGACAGTTGTGTCAATCTCTTCTACAATATCTTCTACACCTGAGATTCTCTCTTCTATCTCTTGCATTCTGTTAGTGATACTTACATCTGTAATTCCTGACCTCTTTCCTAGGTTTTCCATTTGAGGTTTGCCTCCATTTTTGCTTTCTTTATTGTTTCTACTTCCACTTTTAGATCTTCGATTGCTCTATGCAATTCCTTCACCTGTTTACTTGTGTTTTCCTGTATTTATTTAAGTGAGTTATTGATATCCTCCTTAAAGGACTATATTATCTTCATGAGATAGGAATTTAGGACAGATGCCTGATTTTCGGGTGAATTGTATTCAGGGCTTGCTGTGGTAGAAGAACTGGGTTCTGATGATGCTGACATATATGGCTTCTGTTGCTTATGGTTTTGCACTTGTCTTTCACCATCTGGTTATCCCTTATATTTGTTCATCGGGGTGACTGTCTGGAGCCTGCCTCTTTTAACCCTGGGTTGCTTCAGGTCTCCTGGTAGGCCTACAGCCTGGGCTGTAGCAGACCACCTGTGGGGCCTTCCACCTGGGGGCTCGTCACAGGGACAGAGAAGCTGCTGAACTGTTGCCCTGGCTGCAGTAGATCTCTTGGATGCTTTTAGACTTTTGGGTCTTCAGAGGAACAGTCAAGCTGTTGTCCAACTGCTCTGAGTACAGCTGGTCCTCAACTGCTCTGAGTGAAGCAGGTCCTCTAGGATGGGTCAGGACATGGTGTCTTCACAGGAGCAGATCAGCTAGTAGTCTGCCCCAGCACAAAGGATCAGGCAGAAGGGATGGAAATGGAGTGGTATTCAACAGGGTGGGCATTTTGGTGGGTGATGGGCTCCCAGAAGCAGCTATGATACTCCAGGGGGATGTTCTTTTCAACTTCTCTGAGTGCAGAGGGTCCTCTAGGATGGGTCAGGATATGGTGTCTTCACTTGAGCAGACAAGCTAAGAGTCTGCCCCAGCAGAAAGGAGCAGGCAGATGAAGATGCTCTTTATTGTCTATCTGAAATCCATGAATATTTGCTGAGCACCTGCCCTGTCCAAAGTGCTAAGCTAAGAGAAAACCCAAATAGGAATGTAATTCATACCAAGCTCCTAGTGAATGTATTGCTTTACATCTTAGGGCTGATGCATGCTAAGTAAGTCTCATGAAGACACAGTGTAGCCAGCAGACTGGAAGGACTATATGGAGAGGTTAATCCAGATGGCTATGCCATGCTTTCATTGACTTGAAATAGACTCCAAAGACTAAGTAGTAGGATGTATGTAAGTGAGAGGAGGTGGTATTCTTGTAATTGGTAGCAGCTTTTAAGCAGGTATAAAGGTGGCTCAGGGCAGAGCACAGGGTTAAAGTGGGGGTTGGAGGAGCAGCATGCTCAGGTCCTAGCATCTATTTCTGTGGGTTGCTAGGATGCCCAGTAGAGCCCTCAGCACAGAGGGGGCATAATCACTTACAGTATAAACTTAATTGAAACATTCTTTCTTGTTTAAATAATACTTACCCAGTTAGAGGCTTGTCAAAGCACAGAATATGGATGGACTTTGATGAAATTAAATATTTAGTGGTCACAAGTCCCTGTCTAATGCCATACTGATTTAAGCATAGGCATTTCCCAGAACAAAAGATGGATTATAAAAGCCAAGTATTTTATTCCTTAATTGCTTAGAGGCTCATCTCCAATTACAGTGTTGAGCTTTAGCTGAGGTAAGAATGTTTCAGCAAAAGTTAAATTTAATAGAACACATTAATTCCTTTCCATAACAACCAGGACCTAGCACAAATTCGAGAACGCATTTCCAGCATGTTAAAACAGCAGACGTTTATAAGGATATAACAAACCACCCTGCTACATTTCAGCGAGATGATAGCACTATACACTGCTGCATTATAAAATAATGGACTTAGCTGGTTTCAAAGAACAGATGGCATGCACAATCACGAAACAACCAATTTTATGTTGAAAATATCAAACAGTGGTTATTACCAATTGAGTCATACTTAATATCTAATTTTTAACATATTTTGTGTTGATGGTGATGGAGAGAAGAGGAAGTCCCGGGAAATATCGTTATGTTTTTCTTCTAGGAGAAGCATTAAACAGTTGCTTAGAACTATGATGTAATAAAGCCAGAAAGCAAAGGACACACCTTGATCTAAAGAGCCCTGACGAAACCTAGGCAAGGGTAAAAAAAAAATAGAATAATCTGGGATATTTTTTGTTTGCTGCTTTCATATTGAGACCTCCCTTGTTTTTCTCAGGTGACCATGAAGTACAGAGTCACAAATATTCTTCAGATTGCCAGCCAGTTTGAATGTTCATCAGCTGAGTGTGGAAAATGAATTTGAAAGTGAGTTGCCCCAGAAAGAAAGACATCAGGAAGAAGTCCTTTGGAACTCACCGGCAGATTATCCTCAAATATGCAGATATAACATTCTGTACTACAGTGGTCATTTCTACCTTTTCAAGAGGCAGTTCTCAGCTGGTATGTGGGAGAAGTCACGAGATAAATAATGTCTGTGTGTCACAAGGAGTTTAGTACCCATGATGTATCTTGATAAACTAAATGGGTAGAAGCACCTGGCAATAAGAAATATTATTACATGATGTATTATTACACTTTAGCCTAATGTTAGTAGTATGTTTTTCCATTAATTAGTTTATGTATTCACTTTACATCTCAATCACAGTCCCCCCACCCCGCCCTCCTGGTCCCTTCTCCCTCACACAGCCTCTTCCCCATTCCCTTACCTCTGAGAAGAGAGAGAACTCCCTGGGTATCAACTCACCTTGGCCATCAAGTCACTGTAGGACTAAGTCCCACTGTGGCCAGACAAGGCGGCCAGTTAGGGTAATGAGATTCAAAACTAGCCTTGCACTCCAGTTGTTTGGGGGCTCTCGTGAAAACCAAGCTGCACATCTGTTGAATATTTGGGGGGTAAGGGGCTAGGTCCAGCCCCTGATTGCTCTTTGGTTGGTGGTTCAGTCTCTGAACTTCAAGGATCCAGGTTAGTTGACTCTGTTAGTCTTGTTGGTATAGTTGAGGTTTTTTTTTTTTTTTTTTTTTTTTTTTTTTTTTTTTGTTGTTGTTGTTGTTGTTGTTGCTGTTGTTTTGGGTTTTTTTTTTTTTTTTTTTTTTACAATGCCATTCTGAGTTGAACTCTATTGTACTGCCACATTTTCCTTCAAAACTTTAATTTTATTAATTGTTCGTTGCCATGATATTTATCTCCTTATCACAGTTCTTTAACCATAGTATCTGAACATTTTCACATTTAAAATCAAGAAACAATAAATGAGATCTAGACCTCAGCAAAACAGAAAATTAATTAACAATTTATCTAATTCCCTGAAGAAACACATTTCAATTATTTTTATTAACTTTTATTATTTTTATTATTCATTATCTAAAAATCTTTCAAGATATCCACAAACATACAGAGAGTGGAACTTTGATTAGGTAGGGGTCATCTTCATTATAACTTCTCAAACTTCTATGTAAATAAAAATAAAAAATTATGCATGTACACTAGATAGAAATTATTTTATCATATAAGAAGAAATGTATGGCACTGGAATATATTGCTCCCTCTTGAATATATAACCTATTAAATTCATATAAAAACTAAACTTACAAAACATGACTAGCCTCAAATAAATGAACAAAAAATCTACATAAAACATTAAATGACCTTAGAGTATAAGCTATTGGTGTTCTGTTCAGGAATTTTTCCCCTGTGTGCATGTGCTCAATGCTCTTCGCCAGTTTCTTTTCTATTAGTTTCAGTGTGTCTGGTTTTATGTGGAGGTCCTTGATCCACTTGGAGTTGAGCTTAGTACAAGGAGATAAGAATGGATCGATTTGCATTCTTCTGCATGCTGACCTCCAGTTGAACCAGCACCATTTGTTGAAAAGGCTATCTTTTTTCCACTGGATGGTTTTAGCTCCTTTGTCGAAGATCAAGAATTGACAAATGGTACCTCATAAAATTACAAAGTTTCTGTAAGGCAAAGGACACTGTCAACTGGACAAAACAGCAATCAACAAATTAGGAAAAGATCTTCACCAACCCTACATCCGACAGAGGGCTAATATCCAATATATATAAAGAACTCAAGAAATTAGACTCCAGAGAGCCAAATATCCCTATTAAAAATAGTGTACAGAGCTAAACAAAGAATTTTCACCTGAGGATTTTTGATTGCCTGAGAAGCACCTTAAGAAATGTTCAATATCATTAGTCATTTGGGAAATGCAAATCAAAACACCCCTGAGATTTCACTCACACCAGTCCGAATGGCTAAGATTAAAAACTCAGGAGAGAGCAGGTGTTGGTGAGGATGTGGAGAAATAGAAACACTCCTCTAGTGCTGGTGGTAATGCAAGTTGGTACAGCCACTCTAGCAGTTCCTCAGAAATCAGTCTAGCAGTTCCTCAGAAAACTGGGCAAGACACTTCCAGAGGACCCTGTTATACCACTCCTGGGCATATACCTAGAGGATTCCCCGGCATGCAATAAGGATACATGCTCCACTATGTTCATAGCAGCCTTATTTATAATGGCCAGAGGCTGGAAAGAACCCAGATGTCCCTCAATGGAGGAATGGATACAGAAAATGTAGTGTATTTATACAATGGAATACTACTCAGCTGTTAAAAACAATGAATTCATGAAATTCTTAGGCAAATGGTTGGAACTGGAAACTATCATCCTATGTGAGGTAACCCAATCACAAAAGAACACACATGGAATACAATCACTGATAAGTGGATATTAGCCTAGAAGCTCTGAATACCCAAGACACAATTCACATATCAAATGATTCCTAAGAAGAAGGAAGGAGAGGGCCCTGGTCCTGGAAAGCCTTGATGCAGCAATGTAGGGGAGTACCAGGACAGAGAAGTGGGAAGGGGTTGGTTGGGGAATGGGAGGAGAGAAGAGGGCTTATGGGACTTATGGGAACAGGGAAAGGGGAAATTATTTGGAATGTAAACAAGGAATAAAGAAAATGAAAAAAAAAACCCAAAAAATTAAATAAGTGGTTAATATCAAAGTGCCATTTATAGCCAAGAATTATATATATAAATAACTTAACTTTAATTTTTAATCTATTGATATAATATTTAACTATGCAATACAGAATGAAACAGCATATACCCTAGTTCTTATGGTGCTATGGTAATTCAAGAACATGCTAATATGTTTTTATGCACATTATTATCTCAAGGCAACCTAATTAAATTCATTTTAAGGGAAATTGGCCTGAAGTTCTCTTTCTTTGTTGAATCTTGTGTGGTTTTGGTATCAGCGTAATTGTGGCTTCATAGAAGGAATTGGGTAGTGTTCGTTCTGTTTCTATTTTGTGGAATAAGTTTTAAGAGTATTGGTGTTAAGTCTTCTTTGAATGTCTGATAGAATTCTGCACTGAAACCATCTGGTCCTGTGCTTTTTTGGTTGGAAGACTTTCTATGACTCCTTCTATTTCATTAGGCATTATGGGACTGTTTAGATGATCTATTTGGTCCTGATTTAATTTTGGTATTTGGTATCTGTCAAGGAAATTGTCCATTTCCTCCAGATTCTCCAGTTGTGTTGAGTATAGGCTCTTGTAGTAGCATCTGATGATTTTTTGGATTTCTTCAGTTTCTGTTGTTATATCCCCCTTTTCATTTCTAAGTTTGTTAATTTGAATACTTTCTCTGTGCCCTTTGGTCAGTCTGGCTAAGGGTTTATCTATCTTGTTGATTTTCTCAAAGAACCAGCTCCTGGATTCATTGATTCTTTGTATGGTTCTCTTTGTTTCCAATTGATTGATTTCAGCCCTGAGTTTGAAGATTTCCTGTCTTCTACTCCTCCTGGGTGAATTGGCTTCTTTTTGTTCAGGTGTGTCGTTAAGCTGCTAGTGTATGCTCTCTCCATTTTCTTTTTGGAGGCACTCAGGGCTATGAGTTTTCCTCTTAGCACTGCTTTCATTGTGTCCCAAAGATTTGGGTATATTGTGCCTTCATTTTCATTAAATTCTAAAAAGTCTTTAATTTCTTTCCTTATTTCTTCTTTGGCCAAGGTGTCATTGAGTATTGTTCAGCCTCCATGTGTATGTGGGCTTTCTGTTGTTTTTGTTGCTATTGAAAACCACTCTTACTCCATAGTGATCTGATAAGAGGCATGGGATTAGTTCGATCTTCTTATATTTGTTGAGGTCTGTCTTGTGACCAATTACATTGTTGATTTTGGAGAAGGAACCATGGGAACTTCAGGCCAATTTCCCTTATGAACATCGATGCAAAAATACTCAATAAAATTCTTGCCAACCGAATCCAAGAACACATCAAAATGATCATCCACAATGATCAAGTAGGCTTTATCCCAGGAATGCAGGTTTGGTTCAATATACGGAAATCCATCAATGCAATCCACTACATAAACAAACTCAAAGAAAAAAACCACATGGTCATTTCATTGGATGCTGAAAAAGCATTTGACAAAATTCAGCATCCTTTCATGCTTAAAGTCTTGGAAAGAACAGGAATTCAAGGCCCATACCTAAACATAGTAAAAGCAATATACAGCAAACTGGTAGCCAGCATCAAACTAAATGGAGAGAAACTTGAAGCAATCCCACTAAAATCAGGGACTAGACAGGGCTGCCTCCTTTCTCCTTATCTTTTCAATATTGTACTTGAGGTACTAGCTCGGGCAATTTGACAACATAAGGAGGTCAAAGGGATACAAATTGGAAAGGAAGAAGTCAAACTATCATTATTTGCAGATGACATGATAGTCTACCTAAGTGACCCAAAAAACTCCACTAGAGAACTCCTACAGCTGATAAACAACTTCAGCAAAGTGGCAGGTTATAAAATCAACTCAAGCAAATCAGTGGCCTTCCTATACTCAAAGGATAAGCAGGCTGAGAAAGAAATTAGGGAAATGACAACCTTCACAATAGCCACAAACAGTATAAAGTATCTTGGGGTAACTCTTACCAAACATGTGAAAGATCTGTATGACAAGAACTTCAAGACTCTGAAGAAGGAAATGGAAGAAGACCTCAAAAAATGGGAAAACCTCCCATGCTCATGGATCGGTAGAATCAATATAGTTAAAATGGCCATTTTGACAAAAGCAATATACAGATTCAATGCAATACCCATCAAAATCCCAACTCAATTCTTCACAGAGTTAGAAAGAGCAATTATCAAATTCATCTGGAATAACAAAAAACCCAGGATAGCTAAAACCATTCTCAGGAACAATAGAAATTGAGTATCCCTGACCTCAAGCAATACTACAGAGCAATAGTGTTAAAAACTGCATGGTATTGGTACAGTGACATGCAGGAGGATCAATGGAACAGGATTGAAGATCCAGAAATGAACCCACAGACCTATGGCCACTTGATCCTCGACAAAGGGACTGAAACCATCCAATGGAAAAAGATAGCCTTTTCAACAAATGGTGCTGGTTCAACTGGAGGTCAGCATGCAGAAGAATGCAAATTGATCCATTCTTGTCTCCTTGTACTAAGCTCAAATCCAAATGGATCAAGGACCTCCACATAAAGCCAGACACTCTGAAGCTAATAGAAAAGAAACTGGGGAAGACCCTTGAGGACATCGGTACAAGGAGAACATTTCTGAACAGAACACCAATAGCATATGCTCTAAGATCAAAAATTGACCAATGGGACCTCATAAAATTACAAAGTTTCTGTACGGCAAAGGACACCATCAAGAGGACAAATCGGCAACCAACAAATTGGGAAAAGATCTTCACCTATCCTACATCAGATAGAGGGTTAATATCCAAGATATACAAAGAACTCAAGAAGTTAGACTCCAGAAAACCAAACAACCCTATTAAAAAATGGGGTACAGAGTTAAACAAAGAATTCTCACCTGAAGTATTTCGGATGGCGGAGGAGCATCTTAAAAAATGCTCAACTTCATTAGTCATTAGGGAAATGCAAATCAAAACAACCCTGAGTTTTCACCTTATACCAGTCAGAATGGCTAAGATTAAAAATTCAGGAGACAGCAGGTGTTGGCAAGGATGTGGAGGAAGAGGAACACTCCTCCACTGCTGGTGGGTTGCAAATTGGTACAACCACTCTGGAAATCAGTCTGGTGGTTCCTCCGAAAACTGGGCACCTCACTTCCAGAAGATCCTGCTATACCACTCCTCAGCATATACCCAGAGGATTCCCCAGCATGTAATAAGGATACATGTTCTACTATGTTCATAGCAGCCCTATTTATAATTGCCAGATGCTGGAAAGAACCCAGGTATCCCTCAACAGAAGAGTGGATGCAAAAAATGTGGTATATCTACACAATGGAGTACTATTCAGCCATTAGAAACAATGAATTCATGAAATTCTTAGGCAAATGGATGGAGCTAGAGAACATCATACTAAGGTAAGGTAACCCAGACTCAAAAGGTGAATCATGGTATGCACTCACTAATAAGTGGATATTAACCTAGAAAACTGGAATACCCAAAACATAATCCACACATCAAATGAGGTACAAGAAGAAAGGAGGAGTGGCTCCTTGTTCTGGAAAGACTCAGTGAAGCAGTATTCGGCAAAACCAGAACGGGGAAGTGGGAAGGGGTGGGTGGGAGGACAGGGGAGAGAAGGAGGCTTATGGGACTTTCGGGGAGTGGGGGGCTAGAAAAGGTGAAATCATTTGAAATGTAAATAAAAAATATATCGAATAAAAAAAAAGAAAAAAAGAAAAGAAAAAAAAATCTTTTTAAAGCAGCTTGGATAAGACCAAGAGCTGATATCAGACAGCATTGGGAGAATGTTAGACATCTGAAAAAGTAAATAAAACCCCTAATATTGTCAGGTTATCTAGAAGCTACTACAGATATAGTGAATACTGGATCCTTAGAACAAAGTATTATGAGGCCAAGGAGTCCTCTAAGAGTTAGAGATGGTTGATCAGATGTTAGGTCTGAGCTATAGGTCAATCAGGATAGCATCTGGCTTTGATAATGTCCGCTCTCCCATTCCTGTGTTTTGTTAATGTTGCCACCAAACATCTTTACACTGATTGTGAAAATTCCATAGATTTTGAAAGTAGCCCCCCAAACTCAAGTCAGTGACATACCAATATAACCACCAAGGTAAGACAATACTGTAGTGCTAGTAATTTAGATGTGCAGCTTCTAAAGAAGTTTATACAACAGACTCAAACTATTTAATGGAGATGGTAGTGATCAACCAATCAGCAAACTAGACAATGGCAGGCAAATGGTCAGTCATGAGGTGTTCTATTCCCCATGTGAACAATGCCTTTTCGTATTATTTATCTAATTTTTTCAAAGTATAATTTCAATTTATCTAATATGCAAACTATAATTTTTTCAATTTTGCATATTCAGCATCTCACTATGAAGTCTGACCTGGCCTTCAACTTGAGATGCTTCTCTCTTCATGTCCTGAGGACTTAGATTACCCCTGTGGAACAATCCAAAACCTCCCATGCTCATGGATCAGCAGGATTAATATAGTTAAAATGGCCATTTTGCCAAAAGCAATATATAGATTCAACGCAATACCCATTAAAATCCCAACTCAATTCTTCATAGAGTTAGAAAGAGCAATTCTCAAATTCATCTGGAATAAAAAAATCCCAGGATAGCTAATACTATTTTCAACAACAAAAGAAATTCTGGGGGAATCAGTATCCCCAACCCCAAGCAATACTACAGAGCAATAGTGTTAAAAACTGCGTGGTATTGGTACAGTGACAGTCAGGTGGATCAATGGAACAGGATTAAAGGTCAAGAAATGAACCCACACACCTATGGACACTTAATCCTAGACAAAGGACTGAAAACATCCAATGGAAAAAAGATAGCCTTTTCAACAAATGGTGCTGGTTCAACTGGAGGTCAGCATGCAGAAGAATGTGAATTGATCCATCCTTGTCTCTTTGTACTAAGCTCAACTCCAAATGGATCAAGGACCTCCACATAAAGCCAGACACTCTGAAGCTAATAGAAAAGAAACTGGGGACATCCCTTGAGGACATTGGTACAGGGAGAAAGTTCCTGAACAGAACACCAATAGCTTATGGTCTAAGATCAAGAATTGACAAATGGGACCTCATAAACTTACAAAGTTTCTGTAAAGCAAAGGACACCATCAAAAGGACAAATCGGCACCAACAAATTGGGAAAAGATCTTCACCAACCCAACCATCCTACAGAGGGTTAATATCCAATATATACAAAAAACTCAAGAATTTAGACCCAAGAAAACCAAATAACCCTCTTTAAAAATGGGGTACAGAGTTAAACAAAGAATTCTCACCTGAAGAACTTTGGATGGCGGAGAAACATCTTAAAAAATGCTCAACTTCACTAGTCATTAGGGAAATGCAAATCAAAACAACCCTGAGATTTCACCTTACACCAGTCAGAATGGCTAAGATTAAAAACTCAGGAGACAGCAGGTGTTGGCGAGGATGTGGAGAAAGAGGAACACTCCTCCACTGCTGGTGGGGTTGCAAATTGGTACAACCACTCTGGAAATCAGTCTGGCGGTTCCTCACAAAACTGGGCACCTCACTTCCAGAAGATCCTGCTATACCACTCCTGGGCATATACGCAGAGGATTCCCCAGCATGTAATAAGGATATATGCTCCACTATGTTCATAGCAGCCCTATTTATAATAGCCAGAAGCTGGAAAGAACACAGATGTCCCTCAACAGAAGAGTGGATTCAAAAAATGTGGTATATCTACACAATGGAGTACTATTCAGCCATTAGAAACAATGAATTCATGAAATTCTTAGGCAAATGGATGGAGCTGGAAAACATCATTCTAAGTGAGGCAATCCAGTTTCAAAAGACCAATCATGGTATGTACTCACTAATAAGTGGATATTAGCCTGGAAAATTGGAATACTGAAAACATAATCCACACATCAAATGAGGTACAAGAAGAACGGAGGAGTGGCCCCTGGTTCTGGAAAGACTCAGTGTAGCAGTATAAGGCAAAACCAGAACAGGGAAGTGGGAAGGGATGGGTGGGAGAACAGAGGGAGGGAAGAGGGCTTATGTGACTTTCGGCGAGTGGGGGACCAGAAAAGGGGAAATCATTTGAAATGTAAATTAAAAATATATCGAATAAAAAAAAGAAAGAAAAAAAAGGCAAAGGTTTCTGTGCTCTATAGGACTCACTAGTATGCTGGCTCCCCTACTGCAGGGTTGTGCTGTGTTGTTATATAGGTAATCTTTCTGTTTTGCCCTTAACCCTGTGAACTGATAGTTTCAGAAGAACAAGATAAAGCTTTGTAAACTAGCTCCAGAGGAAGCACTGGCTAGATAAAATTGAGTACATATTTTGAAATAAACCCCTCGTGTTTAATCATGACTAATAATGATGATAATATCCCCAAGGAAATATTTAGGTCAATGTTTTATGAAATACGTGGTGGTGCATGCCTATAATCCCAGCACTCTGGGAGGCAGACGCAGGTGGATTTCTGAGTTCAAGGCCAGCCAGGTCTACAGAGTGAGTTCCAGGACAGCCAGGGCTACACAGAGAAACCCTTTCTCAAAAATCCAAAAAAACAAAAACAAAAACAAAAACAAACAAACAAACAAAAAAACCCAAATCCTAAATACATGAATGATGTTCTCTAATGAACATAAGCAGGTACATTTTATAGTATCTTTGGGTAGCTTCCAAATGTTTTGAATTTTATCAGAAGATTGTCATAGATAATAGAAAATGTATTCTTTAATTTTATTTTTGCTCCTCAACCCGCTTTCCTTTTGTTTCTGATTTCTTTCCTCATCCCCCTTCCACTCCTGTCTTCTATGAGGTACTTTTATTAGAAAGAGAAATCATGTTTACTCTTGTCAGAACACCTATGAAACCTTTTTTCCCCCTCCATATAATCATTTCATTGAATACATATGTGAGTCTACACTAGAGGAGGACACTTGAAGGACTTTTATCCTGGAGGCCTTCTGAGATTCTTGAGACAATGCAGTGGGGGAAAACTGCTCTGGGAAGTTATTAAGAGCAGTCTGGATGAAACAAAGGTTTGAGATAACCCTGAGGCAATCCTACTGTACTATGAGAATGAGTGCTTCCTTCCTTCCTTCCTTCCTTCCTTCCTTCCTTCCTTCCTTCCTTCCTTCCTTCCTTCCTTCCTTCCTTCCTTCCTTCCTTCCTTCCTTCCTTCCTTCCTTCCTTCCTTTCTTTCTTTCTTTCTTTCTTTCTTTCTTTCTTTCTTTCTTTCTTTCTTTCTTTCTTTCTTTCTTTCTTTCTTTCTTTCTTTCTTTTTTCTCTCTTTCTTTCCAAGAGTAAAAATGTTAGATTTTTTTCTGAGACTGAAATTAGTTGAAAGTCTCCTCTTCTTCCATAATTAAGCAATAATATGAGGCAAAGCATGAGTTATTATATAATAATTCATCCCATTGCTTTACTGAGAATGAAGCCATAGGATGAGTGCTTGTTTAAATGCACAAAGTTTGAGTTATTATATCATAACTCACACCTTAAGGTGTCATATTGTGATTATAAAATGGCCCTGTGCAAATATTATTAATTTTTTAAAGTTCAGAAATAAATTATTAAAAAAATAACACATATGTCTTCAAATGATCTTCTCTAATGTGAATTCATTAAAAGTGTAGTGAAAAATGAGTTAGTGTCTATTGAACCAGAATTATCTATCACCTTTCCTAAGGAACCATTTTCATTGACATGCTGTTGAGAAGCACGATCCTTATAATGTGCAGCTGTTGTAGAGATGTTTTTGTTTTTTTTGACATGCAACAATAATATATTCTTGCTTGGCTTTTTTTCCTCTTAAGGGCAACACTTAACAGCTGCTGTGAGCCAGACTCTCTGCAGTCAGCATAGTCTAGCTTATTTTATCAAAGCTGGTGTACAAATCATGAAGAACGCCAGCGTCCTACCACTGGCCACTAACTTTTGGAGCCTACACCCTCCCAGGTTTCTGTACTAATTGCTTTTACTGGTCTCTCTCTGCCTTCTTCCACATCTTTTATAATTTTCTTACTTTTCTTCCTATTAGGTATGGATGGGTTTTTTTTAATTATTTTTATTCGATATAATTTTTTATTTACATTTCAAATGATTTCCCCTTTTCTAGCCCCCCACTCCCCGAAAGTCCCGTAAGCCCCCTTCTCTTCACCTGTCCTCCCACCCACCCCTTCCCTCTTCCCTGTTCTGGTTTTGCCGAATACTGCTTCACCGAGTCTTTCCAGAACAAGGGGCCACTCCTCCTTTCTTCTTGTACCTCATTTGTTGTGTGGATTATGTTTTGGGTATTCTTCCTATTAGGTATGGATGGGTTTTTAACATTAATACTTTCATTTTCTTCTCAAGTCCAACGTCACCAACATTTTATCTATTTTAATAGTCCATTATGCAAACAACTCTTACATATTGGACCATTCGAAAATTTCACACATATCCCACATTACTAGTATTTCTTGCTATTATTTTCCTTATAATACTCTTCATACTGTGAGCACAGCCTCTAAAATGAAGCCCCTGATACTTCTCTGGACCAGGCCTTCTCACTGTTTCTCCCTAACAGCGTTTGCAGCCTCATATGGTAGATGCCCTTCAGTCCTTATCTGTATTTTCATTCCACACTGAATTTCAAGAAGAATAATTTTAGGTGTGTGCACTTAAGAGACTTAAATTGGCACAAAAAAAGCAATTTCGTAAATAGCCAGGAAGAACAGGGTGGACAAGACAGAGCAAAAAAAGTATATTTGATGGGCTCTACCTTGTGCTATGGAAAACCTTAGCTCCAGTCTTGGTGGTCTTCAAGGGGTGAGGAGACTCAGAGCCTAGATCAACCTCTCCAGGGCAACCAAAAAGAGAAAGGTCTGCTGAGCCAGTGCAGAGATTCTTCCACACGGTTTCATGGAAAAATGGTTCCTTTTTTATGAAAACATGGCAGTGGTGGGTGGTGTTTTGTTATGTGACAGTTTGTGAATCAGTGATGTCAGTAAAAAAAAAAAATGTTACATGATTGTAAATCCAAAAGGTAAAGAACCACTGCTATACCTTCAGAGTCATAAATCCTTACATCTTTTGTCACATAACTTCTCTTCCCCACCCCATTATTTTTTTTGGTGGGGAGAGCCCAGGCTGGCCTCTGGATCCTCCTGATTCAGTTCTATGAATACTGGGCTCATAGGTATGTCCAATCCCACATGTTCATGTTTCACTTATTATGTGACATGCCTTATGCTTTTAGTTAGATCTCTTATCTATGTGACAAGTTGTCCAGTTCTAAAACACACTAGTTCAGTCTTAGTGACTATAGCACACTGTTAATTGGTCTCATTCAAGCTACTATTTTCTATCTCGTTTACAGTCTGTTACAGGTTAGGGTTCCTAAAATCTGGATTTCTTGCTATCTGTCTCTTAATTATAGGATTATAGGACTTTTCTTTTAGCCTTTATGTTTTGATTAAGTTTGTGGGTGAACATGTACCATGGGTTGTGTGTGGAGGGTGCAGGGTGGGTTACAGGAGTCAATTCTCAGGCTTGGCAGCAGCTGCCTTTGCCTTTTGGGATATTCTGCCATACTTCTGTCTTTCAGTTATTTTCCTCTTCAAAGACCTGTGCCTATCTATCAGGCTATCTAGTTTGTCCGTGGGTAGAAACAGGAAAAGGTATATTTCCTGTGATTTAAACAATGTAGCATCAAATGGAACAAACTTTACAGTCTTCTGCACAGACACTTTCTATGTGATGTTTTATGCTCTTAAAACTCCTTTTTCTCATTCCTTAAGTCTCCTCTGATGCCTTCTCCTCTCTTCCATTTCAGGTGAATTATCACATTCTCCGTGAAATGATTCATCTGGTTCAACTTTCTAACTTCTATCAGCTCAGTATCAATATAACTTATTATGTCACTCAATTTTGATGATCCCAAAACCCTTGCTGAGTTTAAAATTCTGTTAACAGCAAGCAAAAGAAACAGGAGCAAACCTGCGAGGAGCAAAAGAGCGAGGAGCAAACCAATGCTCTTAGTATTTCTTATGCATCGGTGGCTCTCTGTATTCAAATGCTGAAGTGTACATTCTTAGAAACTGTCAGTCTAGACATGAGGTGTCAGTGTTTAAACCTGTGGTACAAAGGAGCTTATAAGTAGTGTAGGTAAAAGAGTAGTCAAGACATAGAGACAAGAGACAAGACATGTTAGTTTTGGCTGGATGACAAGAGATGAGTTCAGAAGGAGGTGACATGACTTGGGCATCCAGTGATGGATTGGGCACAAGAACATTCCAGCCATAAGAATATCTGAGCTAACTACTAAGAAGCAGAAAAATGCATTATGCATATGGAGAAGAGTGATTAATCTCTTTTATCTAGAACATAGTTTATTTCAGTATTGAGTTTGGGCTAGATTATCTGCTTATACCTACACTGAAAATTTCTGCAAACATGGATTGTGACAACATTTATAAATGAAATATCTTAACATATAGAGGGCCAAGGCACTAATAGATGCTGGAAAGTTTGTGCTTTGTGTTAGGAAGTGGGGTCCCCTCGTGCTTTGTGTCTCAATATCATTTTAATTCCATGTGTCTTTAGATAATATTGTTACAAATAGCTTAAACAATGAGCTGTATGGACAACATGTAGGATCAAATTCTTCAACTGGAGACAGCTTTATACTGTATAATGCTCTAATAGTCTATTTCTAGACCTAAGATATCTTACAATTATGAAATGTTTCTCATTTACTTGGTCTTTGGTTTTGTTAACAATGCTATTGTGCTTATTCTATTTCAAGCTTTGCAATAATGGTTGACAGACCAGGAAGGAGAACAAACCGTAAGGTGACTAACCCTGGCAAGCAACCTCAGGCTGAGAAAACATTTGAGACTTGGTTGAGAATGTGTACTGAGAATTATCAAGCACTACAAAAGTGCATTCATTAGCAAAACCCCTTTCCCAGTGTTTATTCCAATCCTGCTCAATGCACATACACTGAAAAGCAATGGGATATCAACCATCAAAACACCAATGGCGTAATCCCTGTCTCAAATAATGCGCACTAGTGAGGCAGTGCTGTTCTTGATGGAGCCTTGGTACAGCTCTTACCAGGTCCAGTTCTATATATTGTTAATAAGACCAAAGACAAAGGAGAATAATTTATACTTTCAATAACTTTCTAGCATATAGGCAAAGTCATAAAATTGTTCTAGCTAATTCATGGCTGTCCACACTGCTTCCTCATTCTCCATGTATACTCTTAGCCTAGTGATAAATATTTTCTTACCCTTGTCTCCAGTTTAGTTGCACCTACTGTGACAGCATTACTGTTATCGACTGAATTTCGTCACTATCTCTGAACTCTGTGACAGCTGTCCACAGTTTCCAAAGCATACAGCATGCAGAATTTTGCATGCATCTGTTAACTGCTACATTAACATTTTGAGGGTGGGTTGGGCAGAGAACAGAAGACAAAGTCAGTCAATGATAAGAAAAAAAAATCCCTGGCTCTGGGGGCTGCATTATAGCAGAGTGAAATGCATCTAACAGTGCTGTCTTTATTTCATCTACTAACAGTAGATGCTTACTGAATTACTTTTCCTGCCTTTAAACTCTTTCTCAAGATAAGATGTTGGAGGAAGGGCAAGAGAAAATAAAAAAAAAAAAAAAAACAAACTTAATAACAGCATACCTCCGAAGCAGCTTGATTTATAATGAGTTTGTGGGGACGTTCGGGACCTATTTCATGTTGAATTACAGTCCACCTTTACAAGTGGCTGCTGAGAAGGAGTTCACGAGCAAATCCCTTGTACTTCTTCAATCCTCTTCCTGTTCAACCACTAAAATTTAAAATGTGATACAAACAAAATGCATCTATAAATTTATATAGTAACTACACAAACAAATGCAAACTCATTCTTAGTAACCATAAAATTACCTTCTGCTACCTATCACGTTGTGAATTATGGCTCCATTGTGAGGAGGAGTCACCAGCACAGAATTACACTGTGCTTCCAACCCCAGTGTCAGTGTTCTCCTGTGGCAATCAATAGTCCTGGGGATAAACAAATGATTAAGGGCCAGTATGAACTCTTGTAAACAAGGATCACATTATCTATTTTCCACTGCACATAATTTTGAAAATCAGTGTCTATTTTGGGGGCATCTGGATAAAATTGGAATCTAAAACAACATCATTTTTTTCAGCTGATTCCATATTTTAAAAATCTTTAAGAAAGGGCAAATTTGTTAACTGGTGTGAAGTCAACATAGAAAAGTGTCTTTGAACGGGTTCTTATTGTAGAGCTTTACGTGCACACGCAGAGCTGAATCATGGAACTTGGTGACTTTAGCATCCAAGTTACTATGAACTTGAAGATTTTCCTTATTCAATATGAGTTCAGTTCCACTGGGTAAATAGAGGAGCTTCAAAGTTTTATATATTTAGTAATTATGCTGTGGTTCAAGTGAAAGATGAAAAAAATGTTCATTAGCTTCATGTAACTATACATAAAAGAATTTCTTTAAGATATGAGCTAAACAATGTTTATCTTCAGTTTATTGATGAGGAAAGTAAACCTGAGAGTAAAAATACAGTCCAAATGTATTTTTAGCTTCAAGATTCTAAATACAGGTTGAAGGTGGTCTCGCTTTTATTAGTTCTTGTATGTTAGGTTTGGCAATACCAAGAAAAGTATAATCAGTATCATTGATAATCATCTTATTTATAGTCTCTGTGGAAAGTTTTCACGCCAAATAAAACTCTTAAAATGCTTTATTGCACTTCAGTATCGACATTTAACTAGATTCATTTTAGAATGTGTGTTCTTCAGTCGAACTGACATCTGTAAATGTAATGACCTTGGGATCAGCCAGGAAGTGGTTAAAAGGGTAAGTGGGAATGTTAGATAAGAAAACCCAAAATATATAAAGAATCAATACATAGACTAAACAGTCAGATAACAACATCATCAAAGTGTAATGAAAGACAGTGTCCTTAAAAAGAAAGAAAAAAAATCCAGTTTTGGAAAACCAAGACAAGACATAAAACCATATTTCTGGAGATTTTAGAACACTAAAGATGCTACAAAAGTTTCTAAAAATAAAACAATAGGCATCAGATTAGTAGAAAACCTAGGAAGAATTCCCTGATTTTCTTCTGTACTCAGTATAAAAGCTTCATGATACATGAGAGGTGTTTCCTTATTCCTGAAGAAAAAGAACATAGTTTTCTCTAAAGACATGCGGCATCAAGAAGAATGGCCATGAAAGCCTTGCTAGGGTCTCCACTGTATTACCTGGGGTCAGGGCCTCTTTAGCCTAGAACATTTTCCCAATACTCAGGTTTTAAACAAACTATTACTGAAGCTCTCATGTTTGATTGTTTCTTTGGGTCTTTATTTCTGTATGAAGATTCACATGAAACCATAAACGTACATGAACTGAATCTGTAGGCTGCTTTCTTGCTAACCTATTATTAATTATTGTTATTATTATTATTTTGTCACGAGATACTTAGATAATGAACTTAAAATGGGAAGAAGGAAAATGTACATTTTAAGCACAGTAAATTATAACCACACACACACACACACACACACACACACACACACACACACCCCTAATGTTGGAAATTAATAGAACAATACTTAAAAAATACTTAAGAAAAAATTCTTTAATCTGTATTCATGTACTCAACCAATGACTTGACCAAAAAAAAAGGTAGAAGGATCTGGAAAGTTTTTGTTTTTCTTTGATGGCTCAGGATACAGCACTGGGGCTCATGCCAGAGAGGACAAAGGTCTACAACCCAGAGAATTCTGGAGACCAAAGGCATGAGTCCGGAGATCATTGAGTCTAGATAGGGATAAGAGTAAGGAGGTGGGATTCTCAGGGAGTAAGAGAAGAGAATATGGAGAACCAAAAATATTGTTGAGAAATTTTAAGGTTTCAAAGGAAAAACAAAGGCAACTAATTTTTACGAATGCAAGTAGCAACTCAGGAAAAAACCCAAAACAATAAAACCTAACGAACGAAACAATAAATGTGTTTGTAAATGAAAGTACAGTTATCCTCTATTACTAGTTATGTAGTACATAAATATTTACAAAGCAATAGCAACACAGTGCTAATTTCTAAGTACACAAAAATACTGTGAGGCACAATAATGTTCTAGGGCAGCAGTTCTCCAACGTGAGTCATGACCCCCTCTTTGGGAGCCATGTAGTAGATTTTCTGCATATCAGATATTTACATTATTATAACAGTAGAAAAATTGCAGTTTTGAAGTAGCAATGTTATAATTATATAGTTGGGGGCTCACCAGAGTGTGATGAACTATATTAAAGGGTTGCAGCATTAGGAAGTTGGAGAACCACTGTTCTACAATGTAGAGCATGGGAGCCAATACTCTTACTACAAGAAAAGCCTGTGTGTGTGTGTGTGTGTGTGTGTGTGTGTGTGTGTGTAGAGGGGGGGAATCTGGGAGTTGAAAAGAAGAAATTTTTTTTTCTAATGGATCAATAACTTGGCTTACTGATAACATCACATATAGTCATTTGCATATTGTTTTCTATTATAAAAGTAACTAATAGATTAAAATGTAAATGACACAGAGGAAAGGATTCAAGGACAACAAGAACAGGATAACATCCCTCAGTCATAAGAGCCACAACACTATTCATTACTCAATACATACTTGGCTGAAAGAAGAAACAAAGAAAAATATAACTTCACAGTGGAATTTGCATTTTGTAAGTGCATTAGACTGCACCATTCTCAGCCTTGAGCTTAATCAGCCTTCTGTGGCTGTGAAGAGGCATGGTCACACTGCAACTCTTATAAAGGAAAATGTATGATTGGGGCTGACACATTCAGATGTTTAGTCCATTATCGTCATGGCGGGAAGCATGGCAGCATTCAGGCAGACATGGTGATGGAGAAGTAGCTGAGAGCTCTACATCTGGATTGGCAGGCAGCAGGAAACTAGAGAGATGTTGGGCTTGAATCGAGCATTTGAAACTTCAAAGCCCACCCCCCAGTGACACACTTTCTCCATCAGGGCCATATGTTCTCCATCGATGCCATACCTCCCTATGGGTCTACAGGGGCCATTTTCATTCAAACGACCATGCTCTCTAAATATTGAGTGAGTGTTCTGTGCCAAGCACTGTGCCTGCTTCTGGAACAATATAGATACCTGCAATAAATACAACATAGAAGATATGTTTGATATGTATAATCATAATTTCGTGTAACATCATAGAAGCCTGCATACCTTGCTGTGTGTCCACAATCCCTGAAACTCTTGGTAACTCTTGTCTGGTGAGAAGCAATCAGTTGAGGGTTCCCATAGGTAGGGATCATTGAGTAGGATGTTTAAGATAATCCATATAAAATAATCATAAAAGTATTGTGTAATTGAAGAGAGTGTAAGTGAGTAAGACTGTTTGGCATGCTGGAATATAATTTTGAAGGGGCTACAGTGTTTTATAGAAATTAAGACGCTAGAAATAATGGTACAGGATAAGGATATATTTTGAATGTACCTACTCCGCATATCTAAGCATTCCCTTCTAAACCAGCAGGTAGTCACTGCAAGGGATAGGCGGAGAAGCCACGGCCTGTCTCATTTTGATACGTTGTCACTGTGACAAATACTTGAGACAATTTAAAAGAGGAAAGACTTATTTTGGCTCATAGTTTCAGAGATTTAAGTCCAGGGTGTTGAGGTTCCTATCTCTAAGCTTGCAGTGAGATGGGGCATCATAGTAAAAGAATGCAGGGGCCTCGGTGGGTATAACTTCTGATGTTACTAGGGGATACACACTTGCAGCAAACTCCTTGATTGTCTGGCATTACAATCTGTTGTATTCCAAAGAAGGAAGGAAGGAAGGAAGGAAGGAAGTAAGGAAGGAAGGAAGGAAGGAAGGAAGGAAGGAAGGAAACTGTCTCCCTCATTGCAGCCAGCTAGCACAAAGTCTCCTTCCTTCTTTTCCTTTTGTTCCACTCAGGCCACTGACCTGCAGATGGCGCTGTCCACATTGAAGCCCACCCACTTTAATACAATCCCTCCCTCCAGGAGCATCCTTATAGATAACCTCAGAAGTGTCTTTTATGAACTTACTAATCTCTTCTCAATTGAATCACAATGAGAATAAGGCTAAGCCATCACAAGTGCTGGCAAGAATGTGGGAAGACTCACCGGCCACAGTATGACACAGTATGACAATGTAGATATTTTAGAAATGATTTAAAGAACCCCCTTGCTCAAGTGGACTCCAGATATTAAAGAGATATTTTTGGAATGATTTAGTAATAAACGTTGGAAACTCAGAAAGCGAATAACAATAATTCTGAAAGATTAGAAGAATGAATAAAGCAACAAACAAACAAACAAAGTCATCCCCAAAACATCTGTTATCTGCAGATATGGTGATGGGACCAAATACATGAAGACAAGTAATGGTAAGTCACATGATTTCCAATAGATCAGAGTTTTCCATAATTTACGTCCTCAGATACAAGTGACCTTTGAGGAAAGGCCTCAGTGGGAAGTTTATCGGATCATTCCATATCACCATGCAGACAGGGAAATGGACATTGAAAGGACAAACATTCTAATTTATTCTAATTATAAGTCTCAGCTTCTTCTTCTTCTTCTTCTTCTTCTTCTTCTTCTTCTTCTTCTTCTTCTTCTTCTTCTTCTTCTTCTTCTTCTAAAAGAAATAAGAATAAGATGTGTGTGTGTGTGTGTGTGTGTGTTTGTGTCTGTGTGGTCTGTGTGTATTTCTACATACATAAATATAACCTGCTCAGTCTGTATGTTACTCATATGTTATGTTTCCTGAGCTAAAAAATTTGGTACTGGATAACAAACTTCTGTGTTCTTCCCTTGGGAAAGTCATGTCTCTTGCCTTTGGCATCCCTTCCTTGCCTGTAGCACAGCCATTAGCGAAAAGAAAGGCCATGAATTTGAAAGAGCAAAAAGGGGTGTATGAGGAGGTTTGAAGGGAGAAAAGGGAAGGTGAGAAGGATGTAACTGTATTATTACTCAAAAGAGAAGAAGCTATTAAAAAAAAAAAGGACTGGGGAGGTGGTTCACAGCTTGCCACTCAAGCATGCGAACCTAGTTTAGATTCCGATCAGCCACATAAGTCAGGTCATAGTGTGTGTGTCTACAGAACCAGGATTGCGGTGTGCAGCAAACAGAAACCTGTCACTTATTGGCCAGTCACCTGGCTGAATAAGAGATCTCTCTGTCCAATGAGAAACCTTTTCTCAAAAAAGTAAGGTGGAAGGCCATCAAGAATGACACCTGATACTAAGTTCTCATCTCAGCTTTTACACACACACACACACACACACACATACACATGCACACATGCGTGAACACACATATGCACACACACACACACACATGCACACACGAGAGCACATGCACATAAACAGACACGTGCATATATACCCTCACATATACATGCAGACACTGTGGAATATCCACATGAGCATATAACATATACAACACAGAGATATAGATACAAAGTAAATATAATTTATAATTTGTACTCAGGTTAGTATGAAGAGGTCGAATCATCATCAAGGATTTTTGTTTCATAATCTCATTGTAACGGACAATGTATATCACTTCAGACTATTCAAAAAACGCTCTCCACATCCATCCTGTGAACAATGAGCCATTGTTACTCTATCATAAGGATTTGCATAGTAGAACCATTTGCTAATATCACTAATTTTTCTTAGTAACTGAGATTCACAGTCAATAAAAACTCTATTTCAGCAACTCTGCCAAGGAAATTGATATTACTACTTCCAAAATTGATTTTTTTTTGACCCCAGGCTTCTTAATTTTCTTTAAAACCAAAGCCAGTTATTAGGCATTGCTTAAGAGACTCCCAGAAAAGGACAGAGATAAGAGGAAATGCACAGCCATCTCCATTTAGAATATTTTATTTTTATTTTTATTATTGTTATGAAAATGTACTTTCCTCAGGGAATGGATTTTAAATGAACACTTGTCTCCAGTCCATTTCCTAGGCCAATCAATAATGACCTCATTCATACGGAAAGAAGAGCACCTGCGTATTTCAAGGTAAAATTTATGATTCCCATATTAGCAGAGGGAAAAGAACCCCTAGCGCCTAGAGACTGCAAGCACAGATCTATCTTGGAAGACTTAGCATTTGGGAAGGACTCTTATTCCTCTTCAAGTGTGTCTTTTCTCCAGATAGAAAGTTTGGGATCAGTCAGATATCTCTGTCTCCCCAATTCCTAATATTTGAAAAGGATCCGATTCCAAAATTACCTAGTAAAATTCTTAGTCAAATGTCTGGTGCCTTATTTGCAAAAACAAAAACAAACAAAAGAAGAGTAAGAACTTGCTAGTTAGAAAAAAAATGAGAGTAAATTAAATGGACTGATTAGACAGTAATAGAAATGAGTTATCCTTGATAGGATTGTTAGATATAAACCGCCCCCCCCCCCCGCGCGCACGCGCGCGCGTGCGCGCAGACACACACACACACACACACACACACACACACACACACACACACACCACCACCACCACCACCACGGAGAAAGAGGTCAGAGGTTTGAACAATGATTCTTCTCTGAACACTTCCTATTTGAATATTTCTATGTATCATGAAAATAGCTTTCAATCTGTCATCCAGCAAAGGTTCATTTACAGAGAGAACTAACCTATGGAGTGTAGATGTCTATCAGAACTTCAGCTGTATGGACACCCCGAGTTCTTTCAGAATGTGTGCCCTTCGACACATCTGCATCTGTGGTTTGGCTGCATAGCTAACTGCGTGGTCAGTGAGATGCATTATCTGCTTGATAATGCTTCATTTGCATAGCTTTTTATATGCATGCTCCCACTCACGACACTTCAGGTTTAAAATAATATTGGAATTAAATTTGAACAGAAGAAAAGGAAATTTAATAATTGAGATGGAAAAAGGATGCTCTCATGTGCGATTAGACAACGATGAGGGGTTGATGGACTAGAAAGATGGAAAGCTGTTCAGGATGCCGGCTGCCTGCTTCTGATTTAGCATTGGTGGTACTGACTGCAATGGGAGTCTGCATCAGAGGAGAATCCCACAGTGAGTTCCCTAGGTATGCAGAGGAAGGGGGTCGGGATGCAAGGATGGATTTATGTCGTCTGTTTCTTAAAACTGAGAAGAGAGACATCTACATTTTGCTACTTAAGAATTAAAGCAGGGCTTACCAACTTGGGCTCGGCAGAATAGCTTCCGCAAAGGGTGGAGAGAAGAAGGGCCGTGCTGCCATCAGCGAGGTGGTGACCAGAGAATTCACCATCAGCATTCACAAGCACATCCTCGGAGCGGGCTTCAAGAAGCCTGCTCCTCGGGCACTCAAAGAAACTCGGAAGTTTGCCACGAAGGAAATGGGGACTCCAGATGTGCGGCATTGACACCAGGCTCAATAAAGCCATGTGGCCAAGGGAATAAGGAATATTGCGTATCGCTTCCGAGTATGTTTGTCCAAAAAAAAAAAAAAATGTAATGAGGATAAGAATTCACCAAACAAGCTCTACACATTGGTAACTTACGTGCCTGTTACCACCTTCAAAAATTTACAGAGATCAATGTGGATGAGAACTAACCTGCTGTATGACAAATAAAGTTGCAGAACTACCTTTTAAAAAAAAAGAATTAAAGCAGGAAGCAAAGTGAGAACAAGTGAATAGGTTCTCAACCTGCGTTCTGAAGCTACTACCGGAAGCTATTGCTTTGTACTAAGCTTTTGCACAGGGCACCAAGGGCAGCCGGGAGCTCAAGCACTGGATCATCTAATGGATACTAAGTTGTTGAAGCTTCCAAAAAACAAAGTTTAGAGCCAAAATTCCCAAATAACCCTGTTTCAATGCCACAATAACAAACTCTTTCTGTTGTAATCTTTACACCCAAAGGGGAACTTGAAATAACCTGAGCTGTTTATTTCAATGGTGGTATATAAGGAAAAGTAACTTTGCAATTACTACTCTTCGTTCTCTTCTGATTAACTCTTTCAGAACAGTACCTCTGTTTAACAGAATAACAGGTCTGTTTCTAGAACCAACAATAAAGCCAATTAAGATAATTCAAATTGTCTTAAATTGTGATTTGTTATTTGAAAGTACTTTCCTACCATTTTTCTATGAGCAAATTTCCTTCTTAAACATTTACTTTTGAGCTCTCAGGGAAGAGATTTGATGGAGACATCCCATTAGGGATTAGTGTTCCAAGGTCTCAGGTATTCCCAGAGTCTCTTACTCTCTACCTAATGTCTGGTTCTGAGTCTCTATATTTGTTCTTTCTGCTGCAGGCAGAATCTTCTTTGATGACAGCCAAACAGGACACTGGCCTATGAGTTTGGAAGAATGTTATCAGAAGTCATTTTATCACTACATTCTTTTTTGACCAGTATTGTTTGCTTTTACCCTTGGTCCCTGGGCTATCTAGAGTTAGGTTCTTGCTCACCCAAAGTGTCGCATATGGCTTGCATCTTGTGGAGTGGGCCTTAAGTAAAATCAGTTATTGGTTGGATACTCCCACAAGCTTTGTGTCAGCATTGCCCTGCTTTATCTTACAGACAGGAGACCATTGTAGATAAAGGCTTGTGGTTGCCTTTGGTGTTCATGTTTCTCTTTTGAGAGTGTGCAGAATATCTGTAACCAAGGATGTGGGAACACAGGGGTGAAGGCTCTATGGAGATACCAGCTCATCATTTCCATCTGTTATGAGTTCTGTAGGCATTGTCTTCTGAAATGGGGCCTTGCTGTCAGTTGATGGAGATCAGACTATTACAGTCTTGTCAACAGCCCAGCTTGTTTGGGAATTCCTGTGTGGCCCCTTTGGCAACTAAGTTAATTGGATTGTAATCCAATCAAGGTATTGGGAATTTTGTTTGGTGTCATCAGATAGCCAGTTGAGATTCTTTCTCTCTCTCCCATTATTTAACCATTTCACTTAGATTGCCTTTATATATGTATATATTTTAGGACGTTTCTATTGTGTTAGGTTTCCAAACAAAAAGCCCTGTAATTTTAGCTGTCTCTCTCTATGCTCCCTCCAATATCCTGCTCACCACTTTCCCTTTCAACGTGATCCTTCCATTCTTGTACCTTTCTACCCAAAGACATCTATTCTATTTCCCTTCCTTACTAGGTCTATCTGTTCCCTTTAGTCTAAACCTCTGTAGTTTTATGGATTGTAGCTTGGTTATCATTGACTTCACAACTAATATCCACATAGAAACAAAAGCATACCATATTCATTTTTCTGAGTCTGGGATGCTTTACCCAGGATGATTTCTTCTACTAGTTCCATCAACTTACCTGTGAATTTAATGATGTTGTTTTTAAAAAAATGGCTTATACTCCATTGTGTCAATGTTCCACATTTTTTATATACCCATTCATCTGTTGAGAGACATATAGGTTGTTTCCAATTTCTGACTATTATGAATAGAGCAAAAATGACTATGTTTGATGAACTGTCTCACTGGTCTGATGAATCATCCTTTGGGTTTATATCCAAGAGTGATATAGCTGGATCTTGAATTAGGAACCACAGGAAAGTGGAGACAGAAACATTGTAAACCCCAGAGTGGATGGAAGACATCAATAAAACAAGGCCTTCTAACTCATCATGAGCAAAGTTTGTGTGAATTCACAGAGACTGAAGCAGCACACATAGCACCTGCACAGGTCTGCATCATTTTTGGGGGGAATTCCTATGTGTACAAATGAGTGGTTCTCTGATTCTTGTGCCTTCTCTTGGGATCTTTTTCTTCTGTTGGTTTGTCTTGCCAATGTGTAGTGATAGTATTTGTTTTATCATGTAATATTTTATTTTGTTATGTTCTCGAAAATGAGGGCAAAGGTTAACAAGTGAACCATTACTTGTATCTGCCGGAAGAAGGAAAATCAGTTTTCTTCAATAGAATGGTACTGGGTATACCAACCATTCTAGGACAGGCCTCATGTTCTAATCAAAATTTAAATAATAAAAATATAATAATAAAAAGACAAAAGGATCCACACTTACTTTTACTTTTAAGTTATTTGTGAAACAAGAAATGGTGAAACAATTTGTAGTTTGATGTTTGCCACATTTTCCCCCCTCGGCAATCTCACCTTGGAGGAAGGAATGCAAGTGTACAGGGAATTGTGGCAAGCCACAATTAAAGAAGTTAAAGTGGAAAATTTTTACTAATGCACAGTGAAAAAATAAAATCATTGTAAGATTAGGTAAATTCTTAATTTAATCTTTAAGTGCAATGTAGTATGTTTTGCTTTTAGGTAGAAGATTATAGATGACATATTTTTCACAGGTATTGTCTTATGCCTGAACGGATTTAATCACAACTCACATTGTGATTGTAATTTAAGCTTATCAGGTCTTTTTCATTTCTTAATGATCTTCATTTTATATTCAGTAAACAGAGCAGTTGTGGTATGATTTTAGTTCCAAATAGTTAAAAAGTAAATGAAATAAAACCATGTGAAGATTACTGAGCAATTTCATTCATAATTCAATATGTGAAGAAATGTTGGAGCAAATGCAAAGAATGTGCGCTGAGGGTGTAGCTCCTGGTAGAGGTCTTGCTCAGCATGCACAGGGCACAGGTGCAGCACTCCCTATACACACCAAGCAGCGCTAGCCCAAGATAGGCATTGTAGAGAGAAAAGTTCACAAAATCAGTTACGTTTATTTGAGGAGAGCACTAGTACAACTAAATGTTTTACTTCTGTAATTGATCTTTCCAAAGAGATTTTCTTATTAAAATGTTCTTTGTGTACAGATTCTATCGTTCATTTGTTCCCTGGTTCCTTGAATGGGTCAAACCTAATTGATTTCAAAGAGCTGTAAAATGAGAAAATATTTCCACTGGAAGAATTGGGAGCGGTTCTAGAGATGGGAGGGGATCTCTGTGACTTCAAGGTCATCCAACTCTACATGATGAGTTCCAGAATTTCTAGGGACACATTGTGAGACCTCCTCTCAAAACAACAACAATGGCAACAACAGCAGTAGCAGCAATGAAAACAACAAAGGGAAGAAAGAAAGAAAGAGACAGAAAGACAGAAACAAAGAAAGACAGAAGGGAAGAAAGAAAAGAAAAGAAAGAAAGACAGAAAGGAAGAAAAGCTTTTACATTGACCAATCGATTTTCTGAGACCAAAGTTACCTTTGTACCCAAACTATATTAAGATTCAATGAATAAATATAATTACAGACTAATTTACATCATGGGCATAGATGCAAACATTCTCAATAAAATATTTGTGACCAAAATCCATGAACTGTTTTGGCTCCATCCTTCAGATGAACCCCAGCCTTCTCCATGGTGGTGAAGATGCCGCTAGTAGACTCCATAACGTGTTCAGCACCAGCATCACCCCACTTCATGTTTGTGGGATCCCGCTCCTGCAAGATGGCGATGGACTTTCCATTGATTACAAGTTTCCCATGAGCCTTGACTGTGCCATTGAACTTTTCATAGATAGAGTCATACTCAACTTAGAACATGACATTATTGCCAATGAAGGGGTCATTGATGGCAACACTATTCACATTGTCAGCAGCAGATGAGAAAGTAGCCCTGGTAATGGACAAATCTGTTCACCTTGACCTTCACCATTGTGTCTAAGGGATAAAGCTGACTCTGCACAAGAAGATATGGCTATCTCTGGCACAGGCAGGAGACTCAAAGCTACTCTTAAAAGTAGGCTACATGCCCAGGAGTAGATGCCCAACAGAAAATGAACTTGAAAGCATCTTGGAGGTTCCTTGTCTCTTAATGTTGTGTTAGGGCTTGTTTCTTTTTTTTTCCTTTTTATTGGATATTTTCTTTATTTACATTTCAAATGTTATCCTGTTTCCAGGACCCCCCTCCAGAAACTCCCTATCCCATCCCCCTTCTCCCTGTCTCAATGAGGGTGCCCCTTTACCCATTTACCCACTCTCCCTTCCTGCCCTGGCATTCCCCTACACTGGAGCATCAAACCCCCTCAGGCCCAAGGACCATTCCTCCCACTGATATCCAACAAGGCCATCCTCTGCCACATATGTGGCTGAAGCCATGGGCCCCTCCATGTGTACTACTTGGTTGGTGGACCAGTTTCTGGGAGCTCTGGGGGGTCTGGCCGGTTGACACTGTTGCTCCCCCATGGGACTGCAAACCCCCTCAGTTCCTTCAGCTCCTTCTCCAACTCTTCCATCGGGGACCCTGCGCTCAGTCCAGTGGTTGGCTGTGAGCATCTGCCTCTGTATTTGTCAGGCTCTGGCAGAGCCTTTCAGGAGACAGCTATATCAGGCTCCTGTCAGAAAGCACTTCCTAGCATCCACAATAGTTTCCAGGTTTGACAACTGTATATGGGATGAATCCCCAGGTGAGACAGTCTCTGGATGGCCTTTCCTTCAGTCTCTGCTCCCCACATTGTCTCTATATTTCTTCCTGTGAGAATTTTGTTTCCTCTTCTAAGAAGCACTGAAGCGTCTACCAAAGTCTTTCATCTTCTTGAGCTGCATATGGTCTGTGAATTGTATCTTGGGTATTTGGAACTTTTGGGCTAATATCCACTTATCAGTGAGTGCACACCATGTGTGTTCTTTTGTGACTGGGTTACCTCACTCAGGATGATATTTTCAAGTTCCATCCATTTGCCTGCAAATTTCATGAAGCACTTGTTTTGAATAGCTGAGCAGTATTGCATTGTGTAAATGAACCACATTTTCTGTATCCATTCCTCTGTTGAGGAACATCTGGGTTGTTTTCAGCTTCTAGCTATTATAAATAGGCTGCTATAAACATAGTGGAGCATGTGTCCTTATTACATGTTGGAGCATCTCTGGGTATAGCTCATGAGTGGTATATCCGGGTCCTCAGTTAGTACTATGTCCAATTTTCTGAGGAACTGCCAGACTGATTTCCAGAGTGGTTGTAGCAGCTTGCAATTCCACCAGAAATGAAGGAGTGTTCCTCTTTCTCCACATCCTTGCCAGCATCTCTTGTCACCTGAGTTTCTGATCTTAGCTATTCTGACTGGTATGAGGTGAAATCTCAGGGTTGTTTTGATTTGCATTTCCCTGATGACTATGGATTCTGAACATTTCTTTAGGTGTTTGGTATTCCTCAGTTGAGAATTCTGTTTAGCTCTGATCCCCATTTTTAATAGGGTTATTTGGTTCTCTGGAGTCTAACTTCTTGAGCTCTTTGTATATATTGGATATTAGCCATCTATCAGAAGTAGGATTGGTAAGGACTGGTTGGTGTTTTGTCCTATTGACGGTGTCCTTTGTCTTACAGAAGCATTGCAGTTTTATGAGGTCCCTTTTGTCAATTCTTATTCTTAGAGCATAAGCCATTGGTGTTCTGTTCAGGAACTTTTCCCCTGTGCCCATGTGTTCAAGATTCATCCCCACTTTCTCCTCTATAAGCTTCAGTATGTCTGGTTTTATGTGTAGATCCTTGATCCACTTGGACTTGAGCTTTATACAAGGAGATAAGAATGGGTTGATTTGCGTTTTTCTGTATGCAGACCTCCAATTGATCCAGCACCATTTGTTAAAAATGCTGTCTTTTCCTCTACTGGATGGTTTTAGCTCCTTTGTCAAAGATCAAGTGACCATAAGCTTGTCTTCTGGGTCTTCAATTCTATTACATTGATCTACCTGCCTGTCACTGAACCAATACTATGCTTTTTTTTTTAATCGCAATTGCTCTGTAGTACTGCTTGAGGTCAGGGATGTGATTGCCCCAGAAGTTCTTTTATTGTTAAGAATAGGTTTTTCTATCCTGGGTTTTTTTTGTTTTGTTTTTGTTTTTGTTTTTGTTATTCCAGATGAATTTGAGAATTGTTCTTTCTAACTCTATAAAGTGTTGAGTTGGAATTTTGATGGGGCTTGCATTGAATCAGTAGATTGCTTTCAGCAAGATGACCATTTTTACTTTATCAATCCTGCCAATCCACGAGCATGGGGGATCTTTCCATCTTCTGAGGTCTTCTTCAGTTTCTTTCTTTAGAGACTTGAAGCTCTTGTGGTACAGATCTTTGACTTGTTTGGTTAGAGTCACACCAAGATATTTTATATTGTTTGTGACTATTGTGAACGGTGTTGTTTCCTTAATTTCTTTCTTAGCCAGTTTATTTTTTGAATATAGGAAGGCTGGTGATTTGTTTGAGTTGATTTTATATCCAGCCACTCTGAAATTGTTTATCAGGTTTAGGAGTTCTTTGGTGGAATTTTTGGGGTTCTTTAAGTATACTGTCATATCATCTGCAAATAGTGACATTTTGACTTTTTCCTTTCTAGTTTGCATCCTTTCAACCTCCTTTTGTTTTCTAATTGCTCTAGCTAGAACTTCAAGTACTGTATTGAATAGATAGGGAGAGAGTGGGCAACCTTATCTAGCCCCTGAATTTAGTGGGATTGCTTTAAATTTCTCTTTATTTAGTTTGATGTTGGCTACTGGTTTGCTGTATATTGCTTTTACTTGAATTCCTGATACTTTCAAGACTTTTACCATGAAGGGATGTTAAATTTTGTCAAATGCTTTTTTAGCATCTAATGAAATGATCGTGTGTTTTTTTCTTTGACTTTGTTTATGTAGTGGATTATGTTGATGGATTTCTGTATATTGAACCATCCCTGCATCCCTGGGATGAAGCCTACTTGATCACGATGGATAATCATTTTGATGTGTTCTTGGATTGTGTTTGTGAGGATTTTATTAAGTATTTTGCATCGATATTCATAATAGAAATTGGTCTGAAGTTCTCTTTCTTTGTTGTGTCTTTGTGTGGCTTATGTATAAGTATAATTGTGACTTCATAGAATGAATTAGGCAATGTTCCTTCTGTTTCTATTTTCTGTAATAGTTTGAAGAGTATTGGTATTAAGTCTTCTTTGGAGGTCTGACAGAATTCTGCACTAAACCCATCTGGCTTTTTTTTTTGGTTGGGAAAGTTTTAGTGACTGCTGCTTTTTCTTTGGGGGTTATAGTTTCCTGTATTTTTCTTTGTTTGTTTTTATTCAGTTTTGTTTTTTATTTTTTTCTGATTTTTATTTTGTCTCGTTTATATGTTATTTATCCCCCTCTCCTCTCTCTCTCTCTCTCTCTCTCTCTCTCTCTCTCTCTCTCTCTCTCTCTCTCTCTCTTTCTCTCTCTCTGTCTCTGTCTCTCTGTCTCTCTCTCTTGTTTAACCATACAGGCCCTCTGTATGTAAATTATAGATTACAGGTTTTGCATTTTCATGGGATCCTTGAGTCCCATGTGGCTATTTCTTGTGCCTTTTCTTGGGCTCTTTTCCTTCTGTTTGTTTTGTCTTATGCTGATGTGCTAGCTACTATTTTATCTTTCTCCTATATTAGAAGCTTTGTTGTTTTCTAATGAGAGACAGAATGGAGGTAGATTTGGATAAGAGGGGAGGAGGGTGGAAATAGGAAGAATGGGGGAAGGGAAACTATAATCAGTATATATTACAAATCGAGGGGCAAATCCATTTTTTTAATAAAAGGGAAAAAGTTTATGCCAACATTTTTACTAGAATGTTCTACTTTGTAGACTGAATTAATTCCTATTTAAAGACAGTATACCTCTTTAAACATTTTTTCAACCAAGTATAGTAAAGTACAGACAAAACTAATTCTCTTTTATTTTCCTTTGGATTTTACTATTTGGAAAAAATTGAAAACTGGATTCTGATTGGTGACAGAAGTCATTCTCCAGGAGTGCTGAGAATGTATCCAGCTGAATTTGGCAACTGGCCTCATGGCCTTCCTAGTCTGCTGCTCTTCCTGGTTGGCCCTGTGCTATTGTGCAAGGTGGCATAACTGTGCTGGACTGCTGCACAGAGGTCTCAGCCATCAGTCTCTGGCTGACTTGACTGGTCCAGAAGGTAGAGCATTCCAGTGGGTAGACCTTCCTAGTTATCATTTGGGCGTGGGGCAGGTTTGTGTTGTCATACTTGGCTTCCCTCCCCTTTACAAAGTTTTTAATGTTACGGTGTTACCTAATACTAACTGCAGTGGATAAATACATGTTGATTTTGTGCTCTTGGGATGGTTGTGCTTTGAATTACTGTACTCTGTATCTCATGGACTGAAGAGGAGACAGGAGGAGGCAAGCAGAAAAGCTTACTTGAGAGAGTAGATAAGAGAAGGAAGAGATCACTGTGGGTGATCTGCTCTACCTGTGCATTACCTGCAGTTGTTTGCTTTGTCTAGTTTTTCCTGGCCTCTTAGCCAGCCAGAGTCAGTACCAGTCAGAAAGGGGGAAAGGCAAGATGTTCAGTTTCAATAAGATGCAGATAACTATAGCCTGGAAGATGATAATCCCCCCCCATCTAGAGCACAATATAAAAGTTTACGAAGGATCAGTTCAAGATAAGGGCCATAAAAGGGGAAAGGAACAAATATTTTTTTCTAGATCAAAGTATGAATTTACAAATACAGGAAATCATTTGTTGCATTTGGCTCCTATTCATGATTACATTATAGATCAGCAAATACTATTTCTTTCAAAAGCCAAAATTATGTTGGACAAATATAAGATATTCTTAAGCTTCTTCTGTGTCAGATAGTTTGAGAGATGAGAGAGATGAACTTGCTCCTGGTGACAGAGACCACATGGGGTAAGAGGAAGGAATTTGAATGAGGTTTTTAATAGCTATACTATCTTTTGGAGACTAGCCAAGGTATAAAGATCTTTATTTACTTGTGTATGCTAAAACTGAAGATGGATTTACCTGTCAAAACAGAATGATATTCTATTTCTCCAAGTCACCAAGGTCCTGTGATCAAGAGCATAGACTCAGAGGCTCGGTCAGAGCTTTACCAGTTAGGAGCGATGGGTCTGTGTGAAGGCAGGTTTCTTAACCTCTTTAGGCTTTAGTTTCTTAATTTGCAATGTGATGATTTGTAAAGATTAAATCTGTAAAGGTTCAAAAGATTTCGTTTTGAAAGTATTAAAATGTAGGAAGCATCAAAAATGTTATTCTTGAACCTGAAGTCTTATGTTCTTGAAGTAGATTTGTGATAGAATAAACTTATCTCTAAGAAATTGCTTACTCTAAGGCAGACATTGTAGAGAGCATCCTTGATGTATAAATTAAAGGTCAGTGCAATTGCTTTTATATCTTCACATTTATCTCCCTTATCTCAAAGTAGCTGAACTTCCATGCTACTATCAACCTATGAGATACTTCAGTATGGTCTAGTTTGTCAAAGAGACATCTTGGTTTCTACCTGCTTATAGGAAGGTCTAAGAACACTTAAACGTTCTTCGTATGTCATTAATGATTGTATTTTCTCATAAATATCCAGTCAAAAAATTAAGGACAGACATCTGAAATCTAACCACCTGCCTAAAAAAAATCTTCTTGAGAACTTGTTCATAGTTAACCTGAATCTGTAACCTTAAGCACCCAGTATTTACTGAAGCCAATAAATGTAGGCTTGACTTCACAAATCATTTTTAAAATGTTATAAGAAGAGGCATATTCAATCCATTCCACAAAAAACATATCACCAATGTGGAGATGTATATTGCTGCTGTTTAGACCCAGCAGTGATCTACTAGTTTTCAATGCTGTTATTAGATACAAGGCTATATTTATTTAATATTCTATAAATAAAGTCAAAATTATATTGTCTTGCAAGGAAGATGGTGGCAGCATACGAGGAGAATTTTGCTTGCAAAGTTTACATGTTTGATGTTTTGAAGGCCACACTAGTCCTTAAAGAAGATTAGGGCAATTTTTGCATGCCTTTTGTTTAGAGAATCGGCAATAAGTTTCAAATCACCAATATACTCCCCAATGAGTACTGAACGTTCACAGTTTGAGATTGCTTTCTGAGTCAGAGGTGTTCCTTTGGAGGAATGTGATGCCACTTTGAATGAATGCTCAAATAGATCTTTATTCATCTCTCTTAATAACCTAATATTCTTGGTAAAGCTGATTTATTTTCTCCATCTTCAAAGAGAAAATCCAAAGTACTTTTTTTCCTTAATATTCTCATTTAGTGTCTTCTGTAAATGACTTTAATGAACTTCTAATGCCAGCAGCTTTCATGGTGCCAGATGTAAATCCTTAAGTGTAAAAACTTTTGCGTTTTGATTGGATATTAAATTAATAAATAACTGTTTTCTATAGCCATGCTCATGTTAAGCAACAAACTGTGGCTTTCTAGAATTAAACTAGAAACCATTTCTGTCTTGTTTCTATTTTAAAAAGACACACTGGGAGAAGGTCGTGAGCTGAAGGTGAATGAATGACATTCAACACTCACATTGGCAAAGCTAAGAAAGGACTCCTGGCTTGCTAAAGTTATGTTCAATGGGGGAAACTCAGTTAAGAACATGCTTCTATAAGTTTCAGCTATAGGGAATTTTCTTCATTAATGATTGATGGGGAAGGGCCCAGCCCATTGCATGTGGTACTGTTCCTGGGCTGGTAGTCCTGGGTTCTATAAAAAACCAAGCTAAGCAAGCCATGATGAATAAGCCAGTAAACAGTACTCCTCCATGGCCCTGCATCAGCCCCTGCCTTCAGGTCCCAGCCTGGCTTGAGTTCCTGTCCTGAGTTTCTTCAGTGATGGGCTACAGTATGGAGGTGTAAGTCAAATAAACCCCTTCTTCAACTTACTTTTGGTTATGGTATATCATCACAGCAATAGAAATCCCAACTAAGACAAAGACATAATTCTTTGTCCATTATATTTATTTCTACTTGCAACCTGCTAATGGAGCTAAAAAAAAAACACACCTTTAGGATGCATGCAGAATGTTGTATATGGTTGCCGATCTTAACAAAGTTGTCATATCTATGTCACTAGCACACCTCACAATACATGAGGACATTTCCTTACGAACAGGCACGGTGGGAGCCATTTTGATGATTGCTGTCTTAAACTGCAATGACAGCATTCATTCCATGGATAATAATGTCTATTATACAAACTCATGCATGCACGTCCTACAGAGAAAGTATTTGAGTTTAAATACGTTACAGAGCACGGAATGAATGTTCTTCAGAAGTTGGTGAATATAATTGAATAAGATAGCGGGATCCTAATAGTACCCACACATCTGATCGAGGATCTGTATTATTTTAGCCAAATATTAACTCAGTTATAACATTCTTCCCAGAACAGTTTCTGTCTGAGGACTCTAACCTTTTCTGTGATTTAAGCAGACAGTGACCAGAGGTTTCGATACAATAGGGGCACAGCCTGGAAGCTCTATTGCCTGCCTCCAAACCTTCCACATGCAAAATACCTGTGAACGCATCCCTTTCCAGTTCTCTCTTCATGTTAATTATAATTTAGATTTCATTTTACACACATGCCTTCTTTCCTGCATGGAGTAATGTAACATGTCTTATCAAAATGAGCAACAAAGGATTCTAGTTTACACCATTCTTAATACTTAAAAACTACATACAGCCTTGTAATTAATTCTTTCAGCATTTCCCTCCGTATGGAATGACTGCTAACTTGGTAACCTTGAGCATCCATTAGTCATTTCTTCATGATCTCTCCTCATCCCTGGGGTTTGCAAAGTCTGCCTTATATACACCTTAAGGTCACATTTTTGTTGTTGTTATTGTTGCCAGCACTGCTTACATGACTTCCTGCTTGGGTTTCATGTTGAATAGCGATCACTTATCGTATGCTAACTGATTATCTATTGGCTTTCCTGGGAGCTTCTGCAGTCATATACAAATGGTTTGAGAATGACTTCAAACGTAATTTTATAAGCATAAGCCGAGCTAATGCACTATTTCTCGATATAGGATTTGAGTTAGTCCACTTGACTACTTATAAAGAATGCGTCTGGACAGTGACTCAAGGAACCTTTTTTAAAAAGCATATGAATCATACTCAATGATTTATTCACATATCTATTTAAAAAATTCCATTGGTCATGCTAAAAAAGGTTGCAAGCCCTTTGACTTAAGTATTTCTATAATGGCTGTTAAAATCAATTCTGGCATTAAAGTCTCCAAGAATGAACAATGCATTGAGTGGAAAATTGATTACATGGTCAAAGAACAGTCCTTTGTGGCCTCGTTTGCTTTTTCGATTAGCACAGCTGTCATGGCTGTTGTAGGTGGTCCTCAAAACTTACAGGGAAAAAAAATCTGTCCTTGACACTGAGTGCTTGTCTATGGATTTTTAGGAAAGAAATATGTTTTTTTTTTTAAACTTTTTTTTTATTAGCACCCACTGCTACAAGTTTGCTGTTGGGAAGATACAAAGGAGGATGGTGTGTGAAGCATACTGGTCAGAGTAATGCAGAAAATGACTGTGGGGTGATCTTTAACTTAGTGTATGGGAAATACAATCTCTTGGAAGGAAAGCGGCTCTAATTGGCATTATAGTCATACTTCAAGTAATTTGCGTTTTGTAAAATTCCAGCTGATGAGTAGTTACAGAATGTAGCAGCTTAAGGTGCCTTTTATATTCTGCCATCAAAAAGAGACCAAATATGTTCTGTGGAACTCAAGGGAGGGACTGTCTCACCAACAGACAGATCTCATGCACTTGACCTTGAGTCACAGCCTGTCAGTGTGTGATAGGTGCTTATTGAAGTGTGTTATTGATTTGCCTTAGATTTATTTACTTCCTTATTTTGTATTTTCCTTTCAAATAAATGGGCTTCTGGAGTTCCGGAACATTGATCTGCTTTACTTGCTTTGAACACTGCGTAGAGAAGGTTATATACTGTGATGGTTAGTTTTCATTGTCAACTTGATGCCATTTAGAATCACCATGGAAACACACCTATGGGCATGTCTATGTGTATATTTCCAGGAAGGTGTGATAGAACAGAGAGGCCCCACCCTAAATGTGAGTGGGTCTGGAAGGGTGGTAGAGAAGTCTGGAGTTTCTGAGCTAAAAGGATAAGGCACCTTTCAGAGCATTTCTCACTTCCCGTACCCATGACTTCCCCATCACATGATGCACTGTGCTTTTCTTGAGTTGCTTTTGTCATAGCAACAAGAATAGAATTGGAAACACACACATATCTGTCTTTTTTGCTTCTCAGACTAGCATCAAAGGGCAGTTTTTCCCTTTCCTACCCCATGCTTACTGTTTTAATTTCCTTTGTGGAAGAAACAAATGACTGTAAATGAAAATGCTCACAACAGCACAAACTTATCATTCTATAATTCAGGAGAGCAGCTATTTGACATGTAGCTCATTGGAGCACAGCAAAGATCCTGCCGGGGCTTTATTCTTCTTGAGGTGTTGTGGGGAATTTCTTAGCTTACCTTTCTCAGATTCCACAGGCTTGTGACTTTCTTCGTCTTCAAAGCCATCAACAGCCTGGCCAGTCTTTCTCACACTACATCATCTTGACATTGCTTTTCCTGATACCATTTTTCACTTTTGAAATCCCTTGTGATTACATTTGACCGCTTGTATGATCCAGGATTATGTCTGTGCTTCAATATTAACCAATTAGAAGGCTTCATTTCAGCCGAAGCCTTAATTCTCCTTTGCAAAGAACACACACAAGTTCAAGAGGCTGGGGTGGGGACACCTCTGCTTGCTGCTGATTTGATTGCTGTAATGTGGTCTACTCAAAGTAAACTTTCAGTATCACAGCTTTGTTTATTAACTGTGCCTTCACAGTTGTGCCTTTAGGAGAGAAATCGCTGGAGAATTTCTATGCTCTTCCCAATATCCTAGAGGCAGCTGATACTTCTAGTACAACAAAGATTTCTAATCAGAAGTTTGTGGATTAAAATATGTGGGTTTCATATATATGTATCTTTGGATCTTGAAATTCTGTGTTAGCTATTTTGGAAAACAGTCTTTTCTTTCCAAAGAAGTCATGCACAAAAGTACATAATTAGTAGACATATTTATACTTATCTCTGCAATTTATACTTATCATTGTTCCTGAATAATAAATTTGCTTTTATACTTCATCCTCAGAAAATTAGAACAATTCTCAATGGTTTTATTCTTATGAGCATCTGATTTAAGGTCTACCAGCACCTCTTTGGTGCTGTAGAGGTTACTATGAAGTTTCCAATACTGTATTATGTTATTACATTTGAGTGAGTACTATTGACAAGCATTTTTAATGAGAGCCCCTTCCCACACCATTTTTACAGCTTTAGGGACTGTGCAAAGCACAGCTGTATCTCATAACTGATCTGGAACTTTTGGGTAGGTTTTACAGATATTTGCTGCCAGTTCAGTTTCTCTTTGCTCTACTTAATATTTTTGGTACAAAACATTCCCTAAACTTTCTTAAATGTCATTTGCTTTTTATGTTAAAAAAAAAAACTGCTGGTGATGTCCCAGGTAGAGTCCAAGGGCTTAAACCTGCTGAATGATTAGTATCTTTTCCCACTAGTGGCTGTCAATGAAATTCCTTGTTCTTTTCTACCTGATTGAGCCTGGCTTTCAGACTGCTCTCATGTTAAAAGGAAGTATGAACAGTAGTCATTCTAGGTACCCAAAGGTTATTGAGTTTCATTCTTCATGTGCTTGGCATCCTTGTGCTAAGAGATTTAGCAATACTCTTTCAGACTGCAGTGGTCTCTGTAGGGGTACAGCGAATGGGTGAATAATCTGTGACAATTTCTCCCATACTTCCATCTCTCAAAGCTGTTGTTGCCCTACATCAGACCTTGGGAGGCTGTGGAAAGGGGAAGATTTGGCACAATATCTCTGAAAGATTGCCAAAGTTCCTCCTACCCTACTGCCTTGCTATCTACCACCTCCCATTCCCCAGTTCCTCACTCATCGCTTTGATTAAGTCTTTGCAGCTACCTGCCAGGCCGTCTATGAAAAGTTAATGTTTTAAACTCACTTTTCAACAACAACAACAACAACAACAACCACAACAACATTTTAGAAAGCTTCTACAAATGCATTTCACATAGTGCAAGACTTGGCATTATGTACCACAAAGAGTGGGTCATTCCTCGGTCATTCATCTTCACTGGAGAAACATTTTTGCAAAGCTTGCAATGTATAGGAAAGGATCAGAGAGGGACAGAGAAGGGAAAGACAGATAGGGAGATTAGCCTTTGGCTTACAAAGAACAATAAACAAACATCCTTCTCTCTCTCTCTCTCTCTCTCTCTCTCTCTGATAGAGAGAATACTTCTAATACAAAATGCCTTTTAAGGAATTTCCTTTCATATAAGACAAAATATTTAGCAAGAGAACTAGAGTTACCCATTAGGTCATTTCATTCATAAATATCTAAAATGTTCCTCTTACATGACCCGATGATTCACAGATATGTTTGTGTGCTGAATGGAATTACCCAGCAAGGGCACATTCCTTTGCAGATGAAAGATAACAAAGTCGCACCTGCAGAACATTCTCTAAGATACTTTATTAGAATCCAACAATCTGGAGAACATCCCTTTTAGCAGGGAATTTTCAGCTGACTGCAAGTTGGTGACTTTGAAGGAACTGCTAACAGCTGTTCAAGGCCAAAATAGATTACTCTGTTATATGTAAGACCTATCAGCATTTTTCCTAACGCACATTTCTTTATTTTCTCAGCGTTAATTGCTAAATGTCAGCCACTCCCGCTGCTCTAGAGAAGCTGAATTTTCTCAAGATGTTCTATAACTTTCTCCTTGGAGATTTCAATCTCTTTCATATATTCTAATTTTTCTTAAGCTGTAGCTTTAAGGCAGATGCCCTGAGTGTCTTTTACAGTAAAGGGGTGGGTAGGTAGTGGAGTTATCACCCCCTCAGTTGTCTTTATTCTTGAATAGAAATTTCATGTGTATTTTTATGTATTTGAAAAAATATAGTTGAGAATTTGGACTCTGCCTTTTGACAACCTTAGTTCCCTCTCGATATGATGGCTCCCCCAACCCCAATTCTGTGAGTGATGGATTTGCATCCATTGTGCTTTTACATATAGTCTGAAAAAAAACAATTTACCATCAAGCTTGTAGGTCCTGAAACCTCTTCCTTTTCTAAATAGCTAAGAATGTCACCCCCCTGCACTTTAGGAAGGGTCTCTTGAGCTCTTTCAAAAATGTCTGAGTTGAAGACGTTTGTTTATACTCTTTACCTAAAGGGTACCTTCGTCTTTTCACAATGTAACTAGGTCCTTTAGTCAAAATGTCACAGAGCGGCCTGTCAACAAATCACGAAACAGGTAGGATTCCTCTGAAGGTCATGCATATGATTGCTCATCAAAGAATCCTACTAAAGGTCTCGCAGCTCTGTCGCTTGCGTTTGCTCATTGCACGCTCTCTTCGCCTGTCCTTTTTGGCAAATCTACTGTCAGTCTCCCTGCTTTCTCCTCCCTATGCCTGGCACTACTCCAGCCTTCCAGTCCTTGTTCTTGTGAGGTGTGCTCCTTTAATTCATCTGAAATAGACCCATTGTTTGGTCCGAGTGGATTCACAACTGCAATGCTTCCCTGTGTGCCAAAGTGGTGCTGTTTCTAGGAGAATCACAGGGACAGGAGGGTAAAGGAAGGCTACAAAAGAAATCTCAGAAGAGGAAACCCAAGATGGGTTGACAATTAGGAGGACCTTAAAAAAGGAAGTGATGTGTGTGTGTTCCTAAATACATGAGTGCAACCTGCTCAGTCTCTACAATGTTACATATAAGTACATTTTCAATGCTGACCATTTGGTATCAGATAACCCATTGGTGTGCTCGCAATGAAAAAAGAGTCCATGAATTTGAGTAAGAGCAAAGAGAGGGATGTAGGAAGGGAAGGGAGAAAAGGGGTTATTGTATTGAAATTTTAAAAAGTAAAAGAAGTGATTTTACAAGAACGAAATCATGGACCAGCTCCATGTTTCCACAGACACACTCTGTGGGAAATTATAACAATGACCTGATATAATTACTCAGGGCAAGGCATGGTTTCAAAGGGGCCTATTAAGTTATAAACTGTATAAGATCTTTTAATGTGATTAAATTCACTGATACCATCTGAATGTAGATTTTTATAAAATTCTTTACATGGGTTTGTCACACTAAAGATGGTTTAGCTAATCATGTCGCCGTAACTCCAACCATGGAACAGACACTTTTTAGGTATAGCAATCTCCCAGGAAGCCAAGGGTGAAAAGTGGTAGAAATTGTCTTGGAAAAATAGAATACTATTTGATTTAAATTGCTTGAGTCCATTGAACTCATATATTCTGTTTTCTAAAGAAAGGGCTGCCGAACAGGGAAGGGGGTGGAGTGAATACCATGATGCAATTGGGAGAAATAAATCCACGCAGATGGAGGTGATTGTACCAAAACATCGGTGAGCTAATTAAATTAAGTGAAAATAAGTTTTCCTTATCAGATTATTTCAGTCTTGAAAAAAAAATCACCCTCATCCAAAGTTTTGAGTATGTATTGTCAGAATTTGCAAAGAAAATTGAGGCTAGCTATGGTGGCACATGCTTTTAATTCCAACACACAGGAGACTAGAGTGGAAGGATTGCCATCCTGGGAGGGAGGGAGGGAGGGGAGAGAGAGAGAGAGAGAGAGAGAGAGAGAGAGAGAGAGAGACAGAGACAGAGACAGAGATAGAAATAGAGTAAGATGACAGAGGCAGAAGGAGAAACAGTGAGAGGGAGAAGGGACAGAGAGGGAGAGAGAAAATCTCTCTTAGAAAAGCATAACAACATGACAAACACGAATTCCACGCATTTCATACTGTTCTTGGACTAACAGGTTCATCTTTAAAGGTCATATAAGAATGGGAAAAGGTAGGGGAAACAAACTGTGTTGGTTAAAGTATTTATTCACTTTAAATCCCAATATTACTCCCTCCCCTCCCAGTAACCCTTTACCCAGATCCTCCACTCCCATGCCAAGCTCCCCTTCTGTGCTAAGGAGCAGCAGCCCCTGCTGGTTATCCCCTCCCACCCCAGCACATCCAGTCACTGCAGGACTAGGCACATCCTCTCCATTGAGGCCAGACAAGGAGTCGCAGTTAGGGGAACAGGATCTATGGGCAGGCAACGCATTCAGTTTTGGGGGGACCCACATGAAGACAAAGCTGTGTGTCTCCTGCATATGTGTGGGGGACCTAGGTCCACCCAGTCCATGCTTCTCTCTCTGGCAAGTGGTTCAGTCTCTGGGAACCCCCAAAGGTTCAGCTTAGTTGACACTGTTGGTCTTCTTGTAGAGTTCCTGTCCTCTTTGGATCCCTCAAGCCTTTCCCCAACTCTTCCACAAGACTCCTTAAGCCCCATCCATACCAGTAAAGAATATTTACTATTAGTATTTAGACTTTTAATAGGTTGTTATTCTAATGAATAAAGAAGAATATGAGAAACAAGTATGTAGTTGAGGAGCTAAAATATTTACGACCCAGACTGTTGCAGAGAATGTTTAAGATCAGTGTACAATGATAATTAAAAGATCTAGCACTATTAAATCTAACCAGCGACCACACACAGTGCCTGGGACCTTACACACACTGTTTTGTTTAATTTCCACATTAATTCTACAGGAGAGATTTCCTTTTATGACAATTTTAGAAGTGAATAGTCAAACTCAGAGAAAGTATCTTATCCAGTGTCTCATCTCTAATGCTTGCACAGTTTAACTGTTATGTTAAATTAAATACAAATTCCCTAGTTTATTCAGACTTTATAATTGAACCACGGTGTGACTATTTATGTTGGTCCCATGCTGTGTCTCTCAGCAAAGGTTTTTAATTCCCTTTGTGAATATATCATGTGTCACCAATATATGCATTTCCTCACAGACTTGAGTTTTATAGTTAATGAGATCATCATCCTTTTCAGATTCTCAATGGTTGTTGCTATTGAGAAAGAAATTTGGCCATAGGTGCAATTCTGTAACTACTGGGATTTGGGGTGGGAGGCTTCCTTAAGAGCTGTGGTGAAGTCCCATTTGGTTTCTTTTGATTAGTCCAGACAATCATAATAAGAGGATGGCTACCTTGTGAGTGAGCACATACTTGTCCTTCTTGTTTAGTATCTGCACTGTAACATCAACTTCTAAATTGTTCACAGGCAATTTTGGATCATATCGATTCCAGGAGTGATAAAGTTGCAGGGTCCTGGATATTAGTTTGTGATGGACTTTGATGTTATAATACGAAACTGCTGTCTTATTTTAATCTTGCATTGTTGTGTAATATTGGATTTTATTCAGTCTCTTCTGGGTCCTTTTTGAGATGAACATATGACTTTTACCTATTGTCATATTAGTATTATAGATTTTATTGCTGTACTTTACATCAAACCATCTTTTCATTCTTGAAATAATCCATAATAAGTACTGCTGAATTCTGAGTTTACTGTGACATCTCTTATTTAACAAAAGCCCATTTTTTTTCTAGGAAAGGTTTTTATCATGTTTAATAGAAATGAAATGCTACTCCTGATTAAAAATTGTGTTTGTTTATTTTCCATTTATATTTCTAAATGAATTTGATCATTGTTTTTATTTTCCTGAGTTCTGTTTTATTTGCTAATGGTAACATTATAGTACGAATCTGGTGCTTCCTAAACTCTAATGCTTTTTAAACTTTCTTTTCAAACACAAATAAGAATGATGTGTCCCTTAGGGAGGAAGCAGTATCTGTTTTTAGGAAAAACATGGGCCTTGTAATATCATTTTGAGTTGGTATTTGCAGGTTATTTTAACTTCCTTACTTTCCATTTATGAGATATGATGGTAATTGGACTCATTTTAGTAATTTATTTTCATCAAAGTTTTTACATCTTGACATACTATTTTATTTTTATATACTTTCAAATACTTTTATCTATGATTATATTCATGACATATTTAATATCTCACTTATATCTATGTAAACTAGACTTAGCCCATATAACTTATTAAGTCATCTTTTTAAAGAGCCAAATCTTGTTCTTCATTAAGCTTTATTATTTTATATATTCAAATTAATTAAATTTGTGCTTTTTAAAAAATGAAGTTACATTGAAGTTACATCTCATTCTTTTCTTTTTCTTTTTCTTATTCCTTTTCTTTTCCTTTTTCCTTTTCTTTTCCTCTCCTCTCCTCTCCTCTCCTCTTCTGTCCTCTCCTGTCCTTTCCTCCTCTCTCCCTCCCTCTCTCCCCTCTCTCTCTCTTCCTTTTTCTTTGGAGACATTTTGAGGCACTGTTTCTCTATATAGTCCTGGCTCTCCTGGAACTCACTATGCAGACCAGGCTGGCCTACAACTGATCCACTTGCCTCTGCCTCCTAAGTGCTAGGATTAAAGGTATGTACCATGACTCTGGGCACATCTCATTTTTAAAAAATTTCTCTTGCTTTTAATTCTTAGTTTACTGGTTTTGTCATATAGTTTATTATTGATTTTCCATTATTCCTTATTAATAATAGAAGATTATTTTTAAGATTTTGATTCTCTTATGAATACTTCTTTTTTATTATAATTCATGTGTTTATGTACACACACATGACACACACACATACACACACACACACACACACACACACTACACACACTTTTTTGCAGTATTTAGAGATTGAACTTAGACCTTATACCTCCTAGAGTTGGGCTTTACCACTGAGCTATTTTTTCATAATAATTTTTATATTTTATGCAGAAAGAGAGTTTCATTAAGTTTCTCAAACTGACCTGGAATTCAATTGAGTAGTTCAAGCTGACTTTGAACTTGTAGGCCACCTACCTCAGCCTCCCAAGTATCTGAGATTGAAGGTCGTCAACAGGCTTAGATGAGATTGTTTAAATGTCATTTCTCCTCTGAAAATTATGACAGTGTCTTATTCAATACATAGCTGAATTATTGCTAAGTTTTTATTTGGATATTTCTATTGGTTCATACTGTGATCAGAGAAAGTAATCATTTTATTTTTATTTTTTGTTTAAAAGCTTTTGGAACTTTGTACCCTAATTTTTATAATTCTCATAACAACTTTAAATTTTACAAGGGAGCCAGGTAGGAAGAGCCATGAAGTTCCAACTGCTAGAACACAGGATTTGCTATGGATGTGAATGAAATCATATGTCATCTATGTTTTTAACGTTTTTGTCAGCATTGTCAGTCACAAATAGAAAGAAATGTGTTAAGGCTTTTCACTGCCGTAGCATTTGAATCATTTCTTCCTTGTATCTGTTACACTTGCTTGGCATAAGGGATCATTTATTAATGCCACAGCTTTCTCTGGTTCTATGGTCATTGGCATAATTACAGTTTCATAAGGAATGAAGGGCAGAGCTCTACCCACAGACATGGTTGAGGCTGACATTTCTATGTTATCTACAAATAATTTACATTTTCTAGTTCATACATGACAAAAGTCTTATGTCTGGATTGTACTTTCCCAGATGAATTTATTTTGAAACTTTTTTTTAAATAAAAGTGTTTGAATGACTTTGGTGGGCAAGTGCACTCTTTATGCAGTTACTCTGTAGACAATAGTATCATATATTAGACAAAACCTGGCTTTGAAGAAGATGTTTTTCTGTTCTATTCACTAAAAATAGAAAAGTGCTCTTGGTCTCAAAATAGATCATCCAAGGGGAACAAAGCTTTCACCTGGTTAATTTTTACTGAAAATATTTAAAACAACATTTAAATGTACATTTTAAAACTGAAATATAGATGCAAATAGAATAATACTATTCAATTCTTCCCATACTTGTTACTTCACTTCTACAGTTATCAGCGCTTCCCCGAAGCGCAGGTGAGTCTGCCCTCCCTGTTGCTTTGTTCTTGTCCTGGAGGGGCCACAGAGCACACTGGCTACCTCCCCTAACACCTCAGTGTGTCTGTAGCGTGTGAGGACGACTCAATGTGTCTGTAGGGTGTGGAGACATGTGGTGGGGTGGTAAGAGGAAGGATGCCTTTACTACCCAGGGAACGGTAGGAAACGATTGTGCTAGTATCACCTAGGATCCCTTGTATTTGAATTTTCTCAATTGCTTAATTAGAAAATAGTTTTTCCTTTTATTCTTTGTTCAAATAAGGAGCCAGACAACATTCTACACTGCATCTTAGTCTATTCAAGCCACAAGAACAAAAGGCCTTTGCCTGTGAAGTCCATTGCTCATTTCCTTTTTAATTTCCCTCTTAATTTTTCCTTTTTTTATTAAAAATAGATTTTTTCATGCATAATATATCCTAATTACAATTTTCCCCTATCTCTGTTTCTCCTCTCCTCCTAATTTCTCCCCACCTCTCCTCCCAACAGCTCTTACCCTCTTTCTGTCCTTAGAAAACAAACTTCTAAGAGAAATTAGAAGATTTAAATTTAATAAGAAATTTATCTTACATAATAAGATAAAATAGAAAATAACATGGGAATTGGAGAAAACAGAAGGAAAACAACCAAAGAATCAGAACCCACTAGTTCTCCCACTCAGGAATCCTATAAAAACATGAAGCTGGAAGTCATAATATTTGTGCAGAGGACCTAGTAGAGACCCATGGAGGCCCTGTGCATGCTGGGAGTTCATATGAGCTTTGCTCATGTTGATTTAAAGGGCCTTGTTTTCTTGGTGTCACCCATCCCCTTTGGCTTACACTCTTCTGCCTCCTCTTCTGCAGAGTTCCATGTGCCCTGAGGGATTTGATGGACACCCCACTAGGGCTGTGTGTTCCAGGTCTCTCACTCCTTGCATAAGGTCTGCCTGTGGCTCTTTGTACCTGTTCCCATATGCTGCTGCAGGAAGCTTCTGTCGTGATGACTGAGCAAGGCACTGTTCTGTGAGTCCAGCCAAGAGTCATAGGAGTAACTTTTAAAGATGTTATTATTATTGTTGTCATTGTTATAATGTGAGTAGTAATCGGCTTTACCCTAGTTTCCTAGGGTGTCTAGTCTTAGGCTCTTGGTTATCCAAGCAACATCAGGTATGGGTTGCCATGGAGTAGGTCTTAGGTCAAATCAGTTATTTAATGATAACTCCTACAAACAGTCAGGACATCATTGTATAACAAAGGGTTTGTCAACCTGGGAAGTTTTAAAATAAAATAAAAGTGTAGTTTCTCAGTTCTGGAGGCTAAGACTTGGAGATCAAGGTTCCAGCAACTTCTCTGTCCACTGAAGACTCACATCTGCACTGACAGTGTTTTCTATTCCTGCTTTTTCTTGATGGGAGGGGAAGATATCAGAGGATTCCCCAGCATGTAATAAGGATACATGCTCTACTATGTTCATAGCAGCCCTATTTATAATTGCCAGATGCTGGAAAGAACCCAGGTATCCCTCAACAGAAGAGTGGATGCAAAAAATGTGGTATATCTACACAATGGAGTACTATTCAGCCATTAGAAACAATGAATTCATGAAATTCTTAGGCAAATGGATGGAGCTAGAGAACATCATACTAAGTGAGGTAACCCAGACTCAAAAGGTGAATCATGGTATGCACTCACTAATAAGTGGTTATTAACCTAGAAAACTGGAATACCCAAAACACAATCCACACATCAAATGAGGTACAAGAAGAAAGGAGGAGTGGCCCCTGGTTCTGGAAAGACTCAGTGAAGCAGTATTCGGCAAAACTAGAACGGGGAAGTGGAAAGGGGTGGGTGGGAGGACAGGGGAAGAGAAGGGGGCTTACGGGACTTTCGGCGAGTGGGGGGCTAGAAAAGGGGAAATCATTTGAAATGTAAATAAATTATATCAAATAAAAAAATGTGATCTTAAAAAAAAAAAAGAAAAGGAAGACATCAGTGCTTGTTAGCAGGACTTGGTCACTATCCCAGGGCTACTGCTCCTAAGTTATCACCTTGAAGGGTTGAAGTTCAACATGGAAATTTTGGAAAGACACAAACATTCAGACAGTTATACATCTAGTTAGTATTATTGCTTCAAAATATTATACTTTGTTATTTGTGTGTGTATGTGTGTGCTCATGAGTGCATTTGTACATGCCTTGGTGCTTGTGTGTGTGTGTGTGTGTGGTTTGTGCATGAACAATGTCAGAAATAATTTTAGGAGTCTTTTCACTTCATGGGTCCTGCAGTTGCTGCATTTCTCTCAACTTTTTAGATTTTGAGTTTTCTAAGACATCTTTCATATGTTGTGAGCATTTTGAGCAAGCTGTCCACTAGTCAGAATAAGTGGACTACTCAGAACTGAGTATCACTACTCAGTCTTAGAGTGGGAAACAGAGTGTTTAACACACCAAGGGGACACCAGGGTTAGGTTTGAGTGAAGTCCTCTGGCTTTAGAGCCCAGAGCCTATAGCCAGTGCCTTGGAGCATTCTTACACAGGTGCAGGACAGTTTTGGGAAGACTCCCTTTCTCCTTCCATGCACAGAGAAGTAGAAAAGTGTGGAAACTGCCTGGATTTCATGTTGTACAATTCAGGATATAGCCCTGAAGTGGAAACTTATAGTTCTTTGGAAAGTTAGTTATAGCAAAAGATGTTTTCCTGGGGCACACAGGTGAAAGGATGTTTGGATATCACAAACACATGAAAGGACGCTTGATGACGGAAGATAAATATGGCCCCCAGACAGTGGGAGATGGGCACTGAACATTGGTTTGTTTTGCTCCGCCTTGCTATTCTTTACTAAAGACACCCATGTATTGGTTCACCTTACATACGATTGTTGAGCTCAGCTTGTGATAACTTCCACCTTGAGGGAAACTTCCAAGAACTGCTCAAGAGGTCCCTGCATTGGCCGCACCCCAGGCCAATTGGTGAGCCTGCTGATTTCTTCAGGATTGAACTACAGCTTCCTGGCGTCTGCTTGCTGAGAGGACTGGACTGTAGCTGCTGGTTCGTGCCTGGTGTCTGTTTGCCTAGAGGACTGGTCTGCAGTCATATTTGGTGTTTGCTCTGGGACTGAACTGCTACCCAAGAAGGTCAAGCTCACACCCAAAGAACTATTGCTGAACAGGTCCACTTCTCCCACATCCTAACAACTTTTCTCTTCCACAACCTCTGCTGGGTGGTGGGCTAGAGGAAAGTTTGAACCCATGTTAAAAGTAGGTTGCAAAAAAAAAGAAAAAGTTTTCTAAATGTGGTTTGTTGCAATATTCTCCATGTTCCACTGTTTCTATTAAAGGTTTCTGTTCTGGCATTTATAGAGCCAGAATGGAGAGGTTAACTGCCCTCCAGGAAAACAGTTCAAACCAGCAGTTTCAAATGTAGGTAGTGATTCAAATGTACCCTTTCCTCGGGTTCACAATTGAGCCTTTGAAGAGAGTAATAAATACTTGAAATGTGTAATCCAGATGATAAGGCATTCTACAGTGTCAGAATATAGTGTTATGACATAATGTTATCTTACATCCAAAGCATTCTAGAAAGAAGCTTTAAAGTGAGCAAAAACTGTTTATATTTGGATTTTCTGGTTACCGGGTTTGTTTGTTTTTGTTTTGCGTTTCTTCTTGTTATTTTTGTTTGCTTACTTTTTGTTTTTTTTTTCTAAATTTACATGGATAAATATCTAGGAAGAGGAGCTGGTCCAGAACTAGCTTAGATGTCAGTCAGGCAAGCTGTTGGTTGTAGGTAGTTGTTAATAAGGTGAGAGAATTTTTAAAAGTATATAAGTAACTCTCCAAATGGATAAATTGCATGAAAAAAAATAGAATTATCTAAAATTAGAATTAGTAAAATCTAGTGACTTTAGGAAACTATATAATTTGTTTAGGTAAAAACCAATTCATTACAAGCCCCAGAAATCCAGGCCTTTTTGATCTGTTATTTCCTTCCTGGCAATCTTGCACACATCAGTGAAGTCCTAGCTAACACGTCACTCCAGGAACAAGGCTGCTCCATTATCTGCAGTGCTGCCACTGTGCAGCATGTCAATACTCAGGGCTGAAGCCTTTTTCTAAGCTTGATGGATGCGCTGTGTCTCACTGTGCATGTGCCTATAGTTAGATTTCGCTTTTAGAACAGAGCCATTAACTGCGTCCACTTTAGAGTGTTTTCTCCCTTTTTAAAAAGTATACACAATGTAGCTGATGTTTAACTGTTTCATGACACATGTTTCTAAAATATTATTGCCACAGTAGACCAGAAGTCGCTTTATCCCAAGACTTTTGAGTAGTGTGGAAACCTCTCCATCTATTTAGAAAAGTAAAATCTTATAGAAAACAGTTGGTTCTCTGATTCTGTAAATTCATGGCAAAGAAATCAGGAGTCAGGGCTGGAAAACTGTAATGAGTCTCAGAAGCTGCTGTCTGGGCCCCAGTCCTATGAAATCACCAATACTACACTCTGTTAATGGATTTTACTTGTCCTTTCGGCTGCAAGTAGGAACACGTTAAAGACAAATAACAGAATGAATAAAATGTTAATAGTCCTTTGAAATGAAAACATTATTCACTACTTCTGTAACTTATGTTTGTAATTTTAAGAATCATACTTTAACAGCAAAAACCAAAACTGTTTTCACTTGATCTAAATGTGAGCTATAGAATTCTGCAATGGTAGAGGCTTATATTCTTTCATAATTAACAAAGAATCATGTATCATTTCAGACCTTTTAAGAGTTACTAGATGTTTAAATAAGGTGCTGTGAGAGGTGACTGGGGACCGTTGTCGCGAAGGTCTTTTAGACTAGTCTTCCTGAAGAGATAATGGGACATTAAACATCTGAGCTCTAGGGAGGTATGGACCAAGGTTTGGAGGAATATCTTTTTTTTATTGGATATATTCTTTATTTACATTTTGAATGTTATCCTCTTTCCCAGTCTCCCTCCTCCTGGATAGTCCCTGTCCCATCCTCCCTCCCATTACTTCTATGAGGGTGTTCTTCCACCTACCCCTTCCCACCTCCTGGTCTCAATTCCCCTACGCTGGAGCACCTATCGAGCCATCATAGGACCAAGGACCTCTTCTCCCATTGATGCCTGACAAGGCAATCCTCCACTACATATGCAACTGCAGCCATGTGTACCCCTTGGTTGATGGCTTAGTCCCTGGAAACTGCTGAGTCTGGTTGGTTGATATCGTTGTTCCTCCTATGAGGTTGCAAACTCCTTCAGCACTTTTAGTCCTTTCTCTAACTTTGGAAGAAGATCTTATCAAGGGGGAAGGAAATGAAAACAATGACAGTGAACTTGGGTTCTCCAGTGGAGAGAAAGAACACTGCTTCATTCAACAGTTGTGTCCTTGGTGGAAACTTGAGACAGGGGCAGGTCCCCTTTAGGTGCCTGCCACCTGCTGACTGATGCTGTAGCCTTGGGTGCATGACTTCAGGTCTACAAGCTACAGAGTCCTCATCTATAAATGGCAACAATTCATAACCACCATGACAGTTTTTTGGGGGCAATGATAAAGTACAAAGGTATGTGCAGGACACAAAGCAAATCCTCCATCACTGCCAAGGTTTATTTTAGGCTTCTTGTTTTCAGATAGATTTTTTTTTTTAAATAAAAGGGTTTCATATCAGGTTAACCAGAAAGGAAAGATAAATGTTTGTCTTAATAATGTTTATAATTTAATTCAAGGTATAAAATACATCTAAGACTTTATGTTATCAAAGTATGATAGTGTGGAAGGAAGACAGAGGACTAAATTAGAGACAGTCTGGAAGAAATAACTCTACTTGGAAGCCATAACACTGAACTGGGTTTGAAGGCTGAAGAATTTTGTTTTAAGAGCCATTTAGGCAGAAGAGACAGGAAAAACAGAACAAGGCTATGTAGTGAGACAAGATTGATACATTCAGAGGTATAAGGAACATGGGAAGCAGATACTTAGCTGTCCCACCTACTGCATATTTGAGTGTCTTTTCAAACTGATTGGACGTGTTGATAAAAGGATTTAAGAAAGCAAGACCTTGAGAACATGTAGAGCTGCTTGAACATGAAGCTGCAGGTCTCAACCTTTCCTCTCACAGCATACCAAGAGGCATGGCAGGCCGAACAACCGGAGTGAACTACACAGGCTGAATGAAGAAACAAAGACATAGCCATGAAAGATACCTTGAATGCTTAAGGTACACTCAGTAGCAGAAGTTTTATTTTGACAGTATAGCTGCTATGAATTAAGGATGACTGCTTCAAGAACTAGACTAACTGCTGTTCATTTGTCATCTCTATTACTCTAATGACCCAGGGACATTATTCAGGTTTTACAGATGAGGAACTAAAGCTCAAGGAGATTAAAGGGGTTTTAAAAATAATAGTTGGCGCTACTGCACCCTTGTTAATGAGTATGCAGCTCCAGTTTCTAGAATACACCAAAATGCTTCTTTGGCCCTAGGGATCGTTGAAGATTAAGGTAGGTTTTAAGAGATTAAAGATAAATTGTGGAGGTCATAGCTATACAACAGAATGCAGGCTAACGTGTGACTCTCTTGTAATGTATTAGTTCTTCCTTTAGGAGCTTTGTCCTGATTAGTGTCTGCAAAGGAAAAAAAACCAATACTGAGAGACAATGTCAATAGACATGGTTTCTCTAATCATTTCAATTGTCAAGATAAAAATTTAATATTGGCACATATATGCACATAGATCAACACATACAAAAATGTGTATAGAGTCATTGGTTAGTTTGTATCTTTTATACTTCAACTGGCTTCTACCTATGACTAATCTTTGATAACATTTTCTGATTCTTTTGTTTGCAGACTATAATACAACTACACCCAGGTACACCAAAGGCAGAGCATTTTGTTATTGCTTCAAGGAAAAGACAGGGACAGGTAGCAATATGGAGGACACAAAAGCATAGTTATGTGTGGTAGAAGGATATAGCTTTCTTGAGTTCCCTGAACCAGTAATGGATAACTGATTTTAATGGTTTGATATATTCTGGAACAAAGGAATTCTCTCTGGTTGATTGGTACATGGTTCTTGGGCTATAAAAAAAAATCAGTGCTGCTGTGAAGACCCACCATAACAGCACAGCATGGTAGTGTGCATGCTTACTAGAGTGCTCAAGAAAAAAATAACCCTAGCCAGTGTCTCAAATTTAGTGCACGCAGCATGAGAAGCAGTCACCACAAAATATAGATAATAGTAATGTAAATCTAGATAAATTTACATAGTTTGGCTGAAGATATGGTTCAGTCTGTAGAGTGTTTGCACTCAAACATGAAGCTGTGAATTCGATTAGAATGTATTGTGTGAAAGAAAATTTATTCTCAATAGAGTATCATAGTGTATGCTTATAACCCCAGAACTGGGGAGGTAAATGCAAGAAAATCACAAGTTCATGGCAAACTTTCATTAAACAGTAAGTTTGAGGCTAATCTGGCCTCAACTTTACTAGAAATTTACAAATTGTAGCTAAACATTAATAGAAAATACACTAGACTATAACTTCCATACCATACCATGCTATTTTCATGAACACCCACAACCATTATTTTTTTTATGTTAGAACAAAGACTAGGCCCAATTCTATTTTACATGGATAATATCTCAGAGGAGTGTGCAACTGTGAACAAGATGTGCATTCTTTGAGCACAATTCATTCACAGTGGGGCCTCCTAAATTCCCCAGGATAAATACTAATTTGATGATATATTGTAGTGTGTACAATGTGTAGGGAATGATAATTAGGCACTGTAAAGAAGAAGGTGGCCAATGCACCGAAGCAGCTGAGAATAACAGCTAGCCAGATCACTTGCTTAATGTGACTGCAGCCGAAAGACAGCCCTTGAAACGCACAGAGAATGCGTTCCCTCCCTCCTTGTGCATCTCTATTTGTGATTCCTTTTGACTTCCTCTTTTAGTGTTGAATTCTTGATTCCTTCCTCCTACATACTTTCCATTCTGAACTCCACTAAAAAGCGTGCTTCTTAACATTTTGAGAGTAAGTTTTCTGTATTGACACATTAATTTTACACGTAATGCAGGTTTTATCCCTTGTATTTCTCAAAAAAAAAATAAAATAAAATAAAAACACCTTGAATTATGTCACTTGAGAGACTTTATTCTGTCCAATGAACTTTGATTAAAAAAATCCTTCCTTATCTCTGACTAACATTATTTGAGGTTTAATTTCCATATATTTTATCTTTTCAATTAGTTATGTCTAATAAACTCACCCACAGAAACGTAAGATATACACACAGAAATCCCAGGAGTGTTAAACTAAATTTTTAATTTTTCTGGGCATTCAGCCCAGCTTGATTTAACTTTTTAAAAAATTCTCATTGTGTCCTAGATCTCATTTTAAAATAGGCAATTTATAATTACTAATTAGCAAGAATATGAAGATAAGGAAGGTGATTAGCTTATGAAAGCTTTCCTTTTAAAAAAGATTGAAATCACAGCAATAGATATCTGAGATGTAAACACTCCCTACACAGTGAAAACTCATTTGCCTCTGACAAGCCCCAGTCTCCCCAATACTGCAGATGAATTAACCCTGTCAGGAAATTCAATCATCTTATTGGCCTACAAAATTTTATCTCCTCTTATCCTCTACAGATCTCCTTTTCTGATCAGTAAATTAGTTCTAACAGACTTCTATCAATCTAGGTAGTTTAATGGTTATATCAAGGTTTCCAATAAAGCCAGGCATGCTTTTAAGCAGCAAAATGGCTGGTAGGCAAATCCTTGTGCTGGAGATGAGGGAAGGATCTTGTGAAAGATGAGAGGATATACTTCTGTAAATACACATCCACACAGGTCTCATGTTTTAGACTTAATACGTAGGCCCCTACAGTCCGGTATGGGCAAACTTGAAACACTAAAGCACTGATCTATAAAGCATGCCTCTGGTATAAATCCATCCTAAATCATCCCAGATCTCAAGCTACCACCATGCATCACTAAATGCAGAACTTGACAGAGATGTCTATGTGCACACTCTCTTTCCCATCACACAGATGTGACAGACAGCTACTCAGTGATAGCTGATAATAATAAAATCTAGTGGAATTATTCTAAGTGTTTACTATTGTCTTCAGAATACAATTTAACCTGTGCCTGGGGGCCCTGCTATTCTTAAGGCTGCCCCAGGGGAAAAAAAAAACAAAAAACAAAAACTCAAATTGAAGGACTGCCTGTTATATCAAATTAATCAAAGCCAGCCAAGGAAATTTCATGAGGTGCTGTCTCAAAATAAAAAAAATACAAAAATGACAAATATTTATAGATTGGTGTTACAAATTATGCTGGTTTACTAACTTAGTGATCTTAGATTCTCTTTCAGTAACCAGAATTTGACTAGCACTGAGCAGTTAACTAGGTTTCCAGGTCCAGATATGATCACTTTTCTGTTAAGAGGGTCTTAAGTGTGTAGAGAGATGTTGGCTGTTGCCAAGGGATGCATGTCACTATAGCAACCAGAGAGGATTGCTGTGCCATGCCCGCATTGATGTGGTTTGTAATCATTGTACCTAGGTAATACTGTTGTCTGCTTCCCTCCTTTGGAAGCATGAATGATACCTTCAGGTGCCAAGAACACTAGTTCTCACGGAAGGGACATTCAATTCAGCTCTGCAAATACATCCAAGTAACATAATATGGACTCAACAGGTTATTATATTTAAGAATATATGTATATAGAAATACATAGAGCAATTAGTGGGGAAAGGGGACATGAGTTTGAAGGACAGTAAGGAAGAGTAAAAGGTATGAGGGAAGGTTCGAAGGAAGGAAAGAGGAACAAATATATAATTAAATTATAATCTAGATAAAGAAGAAAGGAAAATATTAAGAAGATTAGCCATGCAGCTCAGTGGGGGAAAGCACTGCCTAATATTGATGAGGCCTTAATATCAATCTCCAGAAAGAAGGGAAGAAAAACCAAACTAAAAACGTATTTAATTTAATTTTGAATAATAGACATCTTTGACACCTGCTTAAAACAGTCCTGAAAAATTAACAATCCATTCTGTATGCTGAAGTGAGCTTTAGCACACCATTGAATCTCAGAGTGTAAGGTTAAAAAAAACAAAAGAAGGCCGATTTATAGATTTGAGCTTATTTGTTCTACTTCTCAGAGGACATTTTGAATGATTTGGAAAATAGTCTATGAGATAAATGAAAGAGGGAGAGATTCTCTGCTGGGTGCTGGGTGCTGCTACTTGGACTGTAGGTACTGATGATTGAATCCAGGATATTGTGCACGTTAGGCAAGCATTCTACATTGAGCTGTATTGCTAGCCCCAGGAGAAAGGGATTAGAGAGGCCACACATCCAGGAACAGACAGATGAGTCACTCGAGGAGATTATAAAATAATCCAGGTCTTTTCTGTAAGTATACCTCATCTCCAGTTCATGCACTTACTAGTGATAAACTCTGAAAACTGAGGGATGCATTTTCTAGCTAATAGTCTGATTTTAAAACACCTGCACATTGCTGTGGTTTACTGCTCTAATTCACACGTGTTACATATTCACAAGAGTCGGCCACAGTTTTGCTCAGATTGGTTTTGGAGGCGGTACCTAGTGGATCAGACTTAACGGGAATTTACCTGTTTTCAGCAGAGGAGATAGAATCAGATAAACCACGTGTTAGCTTCTAAAAGGACATTTGCAGCATCCGTTTAGATTTTATTGGCTAAAGCAGTCCATATAGCCATGTTTGAGTCCAATAGACTGAAGATATTTAATTATCTACCCAGGAAGGATGCTAAAGGAAAAACAGTGTAGCAAATATTTTGCATGTAGCATAATCTCTCATGTGGAGAAAGAAGCATGGATCAAGTGCTATTAAAGCTCAATATTAGTAGTCAAGAAAAATTGGTTTAAATGCCAATTAAAATCAGGGAGCTAAAATTAGGGAACCAAGAAAAATTGGTTTAAATGCCAACTAAAATCAGGGAATAAAAGGTATAAGATTTACTTATATCTTTACATTTGTATAGCACACATTTTACTCACTGAGCCATCGTTGCAGTACTGTCTGAAATGTTCTATAAATGGAAATAGTTTGAGTCCATAAATAAAAATCAAGACATTGCCCAAGTCCCAGCTTGCACTCAGTTATCGCTGGAGCTGGCTTGAGTATTGGCTTTAGGTGGATGACGCATGGTAAGAGAAAGGCTGGTGTATTCCATCTGGTGTTATTGTTTTACACAAATCAATATTTCTGCTGCATCATTTAAGGTTGTGCTTTGTATAGCTCACAAGTTGTTTAAATGTGTAGACACTTGTGGCTATACCCAAGCAGAGGGAGGTCACCAAATTGAAATTATGTAGGCCTAGGAAAAACCAAAACAAGAGCAAGAAGCTGCATGCTGCGGTTAACCAGAGTGGATGGGAAGATCGCAGACTATCTTCTGGATGCAGCGTCCTTTTAATTTTGAGGCAGGTTTCATGTAGCCAGCCCCCACTCACAGTGACTTTAAATTCCCGGAACTCCTGCCTCCATCACCCAATGCTGGGAGGGCTGCCTCTACACAAGACTTGCTGCTTGCTTTTGAATCATCAACTAGCTTTCACTTAAGAATTACCAATGTTAGTCATCTCCATTCACTTGAGTCTTTAGAGAAGGAGAACTTTTTGTTGTTGTTGTTGTTGCGAAACACATCCTGTTATTTCTAGAAAGGAGCAGAGGTCTTTCAGAATTGATAGGAACCTTGCTTTTTAATAAAAAAATTTAGAACAGGTGAAACAATAATAAGGTCAGAATGAGAAAGACAGATATCAAGCAAGAGAGATGAAAGATGGAAGGAAGAGAGATGGTGGGAATGGGGAGGACATGACATATTTTCCTTTCAAGCCTGTTCCCTGCTCTTATTTGAGTATAGTAATTTGATTCATGCTTATACTCTGTACCTGATTTATTACTGATTTCATCATGAGTGCCGAGCTCCATTGGCTCTTGCCCATTTGTCTCCAAGCTAGTGAAACCACCATCCACACAAGGACTGCACCAGTTGACCCTGTTAGCACTTTTAACTCTTGACTTAAATGGCTCCTTTTGCTGGTTATTTTTAGATTTATTGTTGTATGGGGTGTGTACGTTGTATAGCAATATGATACCTATGGAATGTTCTGCACTGTGTAAATCAATCACTGTAACAGCGGCTCTGGGTGAAACCAGGGGCAGAGAGGACAGGATGAAAAGGAGACAGAGAACAGAGCAGAGAAGGTGGGAACCAAGGTTTGACAGCAAAGGCGTGAGGATACGGTGAGAAAAACACTAGGAATTAGGAACGAACACTCATAGGAGGGGCAAGAGAATAAAACAATGTTTTTTGTATAAGTATACACGAAGACTTAAGCAGAAATTTATGGTCAAGAGAAAATAATTTTAACATTTGAAGGAAATGGAAAACAAATTCGGATAGTGAATTTGTCTGTAACTATACCTGGGCATTAAAACCAATAGAAACTCAAGCTGTGAATGCACGTGGTATTATAAATGCAGGAGCAAAGGAATCTTTGCATTGTATCCTAGAATCTCTGGTTTTTAATGCCCTGACTAAAACTGGTCCAGAATAAGAAGGGGAAAATGCAGTTGTTAGAGATGGTCAAAGCTTTTTTGTGAATACCAAATTGTACCATTTTGAGAATAATATCAGAGTAAACAAAATGAAAACGTAGTTTTTAAACTGAAGTCTGACATAAAACAGCATTATTCTCAATTTTCACTGGGAAATTATTAAACATTGGGCCATCATAAACATATTAAATGTTGTTTAGGAATGAATTAGGAGAAAATTCCTTTGAAGTGTTTGGTACTTACCGTATAGGTGGCTCTTTCTTGTTTCCATTGTATTAATACAGAGTTTCCACTCTATTAATAAAAAGATTTTTGACTTATATCAATGTTTTGTGGTTAGTGATTAATGCTCAGATGCATGGCCAAGACCCTTTGGTGAATTATTTTATCTTTTTCAGAGTAAGCAGCAACAAAAGGAGCAGTAATTAAAGGTTAGTCTTAATTATGAAATGAACTTTGCTTTGTCATTTTCTCCTCAAGACTTTTCAACAACTGTGTTTTCAACAGCCCAACTTTTATGGTTGGTTTTAAGCAGAATTACAGTAATTGTTTGGAATTTTTAATTAGATGAATAATAATTGAGGTGAAGGCTCTTTTGCGAATTTCTCTTAAGAGTTGACTTGCTACTAAATAAGCATGAAAGATACTTTCTGTTTCCATTATTTTTTACATTAATAATTGTAGCATTTATGTTGAAACAGTCTTCAAGAACAAGATGCAATGTTTTAACATAAAAATAAAATAAGAATTTAGCCTTGCTTTTTGTCAATAGCTTTCTTTATGTCAAATGCACACTTTAGTAAGTTGTTAATGAATTACTTGTTTTAAATTCATATTTGAAAAATTAGACAAGATTAGAGATGCAGTGTTTCAAGCTATAAAAAGCCATCACAGATATCTGAGACAGAGCAACTATGGTTAATCTACGTTGAACTCTTAAGTAACAAATGGATCATCCATTGATCTAACAATGATTACATTGACTTGTAATTATGTCTGTCTTTTTAGTAAATTTCTCCTTTTCAACAATATATTCCCCTGAAGAAAACAGATGAAATAAAATTGAAAATATAAAATACATTCTGAAAGGAAGCAGTTTTTTTAGACTAGAAAATATAATCTGAACTGAAACATGATTTTAGTTATTTCTCTACTTAAAACACCTAAAAATCTGTGCATAGTTGATCAGCATTTGTCTTATACTTCTTATACATTTCTCACTTCCTGAGAAATGACTGTGGAATGGATACAGTGAGTAAAACACACTTGGCAACAATAAGGCTTGACTTTTTCCAAACTTTAGTTGTATTAAACAACTTCCTCTAAGACAAGTTTCAGCAGATCAGCACAAAATTTTCTTAATTTCATTACAGTCTGTAAATTAAAATTAATGAGTCTGACACCCACAATTAACAATGAAAAATGCAGATTGTTATAATTACTTAAGCAATAACATTGCTTTACATAGAAGACTTAAGGTGCTCCACAAATTATTTACAAGTGTTACATAAAACACAAAAAAATGACAATTTCAATTTATTTTGTCAATGCAAAAAACCAAAATCCTTACTAAAACCTTTCTCGTTTGGGAATCTCTCGCCATGCATAATTAAGCAAATTTGATTGCAATTAAGCCTGGCTTCTACAGTAGAGTTTTAATTAATGCAAATCTGGCATCTACATCTATAAGATTAATTTTAGTGAATTAAAAGAAAACAACAAAGCACATTTGGAAGTGCGGCAGCATCGTCGGGAGGACAGGTTTTAAAAGCTAGTTATGTTTTCAGCCTTCTGTGTGGATAGCCTTTGACTTAGAGTTTGACAAGTTGATATTTTGCACAAATTTGTCTTGTTTTAAAATGCTGTGTTAACAGGATCATCAAAATCACATAAATATTTCAGAAAAGATATAAATATATCATAAAAATTCAGCATGTCTCCTGAGCAAGGTTTGTTGTCCATTATACTTCTGTATACCCACACCCAGCTTGCTTCTCAGAGTTAGATGCTAATCTCATCCTCAAATACACATAGACGTTAATTTGTGTGTTTAAAAAACTGCCTAAAATTGTTTTTTCCCCTTTGCGTTAATTTATTTATTCACTTTACATCCTGATCATAGATCCTCCCTCCTTCCCTCCCTTTTCCACCTTACAAATCAGTCCCCTCTTGCCCTCCCCCTTCCGTTCCCTCAGAGAAGGGATGCTTCCCTTACCATCCTGCACTGGGACATCAAGTCAGCCAGACTAACACTTTCTATCCCACTGACCATTGCTGATAACGCACACACTTTCTTCATCAGCAATTCTTAGGCATACTACCAGAGAAATTACAGACATCACTTTTTTTATTTATGTACTTATTGATGCTATTCGATATGATTTCTTTACTTTTCAGTTGAAATATTTTCAAGCATGCTTTATTTGATACAGGGACTTTTTTTTCACTTGGGAACTCTTTTCAGTTACAAGTTTTTACATGAGCTGAGGGATATTAATATATATTGATTTATTGAGTGGTTATACAAATAAAAATCACTTATAATAAATCATTAAGAAATTTAATTTAAAACAATTATCTAATATACATATAATTTTGCCATTTATTAAAGACAAGAGTGAATTTGTATGCTAATGAGATGGATATATGTATTTATTTTTGCATAAAGAATTACATCTTGGCTGAATATTTGATTCTGGGGAGTATGCAATATCTTCAATGCCTTTTGAAGTTCACTGATATTTTGACTTTGTAATCATCAACGGTGACATTGCCGCTTCAAGCAAACACATGGACATGTTGGAAGAAAGACATTTAGGGATATTTCCAAATTATCCAATTTTCCAATATTGCTGTCGCAATCTTAAAGCAAAATCCATTCAACATTACAAGAAAGCGTTTTAAGAGTGCAACCCAAAAGCCATACTAGTTTTTTTTTGCTTGCTTTCTTAGGAGAATGTGGAGGAAAAAAATGAGCTTTCTTTTCTGTAGTTATGTTTCTACAAGAGCAAAACTAATTTGTGCCAACAGTCAAAACCCTGAAATTGGTTGCGTCAGTTGAATCGAGCCTGTGCTGAGGTTTCTCTGGAGTGTTGTCGGTGTGGCTCTCCCGGTGTGGGCAGAGTGTTTTTAGACTTCACAGCCAAGAATGCAATGCTGTGGGTCCTGTCCTGAAGCACAAGTGGAACCCTGTAGCACCCAACCTTGTTCAGCACAGGCTCCGTTCTCGCCCAGGGAGCTACTGGGAGGCTCTCCTTCCTGGGAAGCACACGGAAGTACCTGTGAGCTTGGCAAGGCTGTGCATAGCTGTAATCCCAGAATTTGGGATTCAAGAATTTGAGGGCAGCCTGGGTCCCATGGCCAAAGCATTTTCTTTAAGGGGGAGTCATTTCACAAATTAATGTAAATTCTGTCTTAGTGGCAACCCCAAACTCATGCAACAACAATTTTAAAAATCAGGTACAGTGTAACCCAAAAGATATATTAATTTGATATTTACATATTTGGACTCACATACAAAATACAGTACTAAAAACATCCATGCATTCTTAGCCATATTTTCTCCAGCAGTAGCGTCATTCACAAATATAGTACAATAGTACAGATAGGAAACTGACATTATTACAAATTATATGCTTTTTGGGGTTTTTTTGCCCATCAAAATTATCTTGTACCTCAATATTCCCTCTGCTTGCCGTGCTTTAGATCATCTATCAGCCACTCAATTGACATTTTAAATTAATAGGTACACATTCAATAATACACAAATTATCCACAAATAAGAGAACTACAAGATTCATTGTCTAGCTGGAAAATTAGACACATAATGAAGAATTGTATTATTTCATCTAGTCTAAGATGGCATTAATTGTATGATGTACCATTATGTTAATGTGACATTAAGAAATAAATTATGTAAAATAAATTATGTAAAATAACATTTTGCTACTGTAAGACATATCCTGACTTCAGAGGTGTCAAAATGAAAAAAGAAAGTATAACTTAAAGCATGCTATAACAGAGCTTTAATATATATTACATATATATATATAAGTATTTAACACAGTTCAGTGATCAATTTCTAGAGGTAGGTTATAGCTAAAAGGAAAAGCACAGAGAAAACATGGTATCCTTGGTATTTAAAGAGAGTAGAGGCTTGCTATATGGGAAATGGTGTGTAAGACTCTAGACTAGGAAACATCCCATAAGTGTGATGAAGGAGCAGTATCATTCGTTTGTGGTGGTTAGCAGCGTAGCGTCTGCCCAGAATGACTGACAGTGATCTCAAAATGAGGCTAGTAAAAGGACTGGTGCGAGCAGGTGACTGGTGTGAGCAGATGAAAAACCCATGTGTGCTCCTCGAGAGGGTTGAGCCCTTTATGCATTCACTGCATGGCATCCCCCTAGGAAGGTGGCATCTATATGTCGGAAAGGAAGTCCTGTGAGAACGTAGGAGGTGGGAAATACACAGAACAAGGCTGGAGTCAAAATTGCAAAATTTATCACCAGTGGGAAATCATATTATATTTTTTTCCTTAAGGAGAAAAGCTATCTGAAAGAGTTAAGTGGGTGTATTACAATCTAGCACACTCAAATCATCTGTCTTCTTCCAAAACAAGAATTTTTTTAACTTTGATATATATATATATATATAAACTGTGCATTCTGCCCTCATCTTAGGCTATCTTATTTTATGGTTATATTTTTCTTATTCCATGTAGAATCTAAACCTAACCCTAACTCATTAGTGTACATGCAGGGGGAGAATGGATGGCGGCAGAGGTGCAGAAGAGAAGGCGAGATAGAGTTACTATTGCATGGAGATCAAGAGAAGAGGGCTGACATAAACGGTGGCAACGTGTTTGAAGGGCTAGTGTCTACAGGTGCTTAAAAGCTATGACTGCGCTTCTCTAAAGACTGATACCTGGCCAGTAGTATAGAGAGCAGGCAGGTTCAGGGAGGATTGATGGCATCTGTAGGAAGAGCTGGTCATTGGAAGAAGTTTGGGGAGGATGTTGATGAAGATATGTCTCAGGAAATGTCACTTTGGAAACGGAACTGCCTATCAGACTGCTGGCATCACGGCATACATTTGAAAGCAAAGTCGAAAACCATCAGAGCAAGCCCAAGGCCTGGACTGACAGACGTTCAGTGACCACTCCCAGACACACCTGGAAAGAAGTGGGATAATTTCTTACTGTCCAACACATCAATTACTGATAGTGTGATCCATGGACAGGAAAATCTAGCAATCGAGTGTTTAACTTTAGTAATTATGAGTAATATACTATGGAAATTGACATTTGAATAGTGGTATTAGGGGACTGGTGTTATTTAACTAAACCATGGTAATAAAATGTTATGCATGTTGGAACTATGCAAAAACGGGACCTCTCTTCTGTCCTGCTGCCATATGATTTCATCGGAAATTTACAAAAGTAAACCCCAGATGGGTGATTTGAGAAGGAAACACCATGAAGCTCGAGAGCATAATTCTCGGGACATGGTGTCCTCATCCAAGCGTCTGCACTCAAACATTATCAACTTCTCCTGTGGCTTCTAGCAGCAGGAGGCTGGTTCTCTGTGATCCCAGAACCGGCTTGCCTTAAAAACGCCTGTATGAGAAAGCTCAGCGTTTCCACCAGAGCTCATTTGTTCTTCCTCAAATCTGATAAGGATCAGATAAGATCCCATAATGGTTAATATATTGTGTCTGTTTGCCCTGGCTATAGGGTACCTATATATTTGGTCAAACATCATTCTCAGTGTAACTTCAAGGTTTTTGTTTTGTTTTGTTTTTTGTTTTTGTTTTTTTTTTTTTTTTTAGGATGAAATTAAAATTTTCTTTGACAGCTTCATGATGTAGATGTTCATTAGCCAGTCTGTCAAAGGCCTAAAGGAAACAAAAGGCTTGGGCCAGCTTTTTTTTTTTTTTTAAACTATAGCATAATACCAGAGATAAAGAACCAAAAAGAGGGAAGCTTTAACTGGGTTCAGGGTTTTGGCGGGTTCCACTAACAGTCAATTGGCACTGGTACTTTCGGTCCTAAGACAAGGAGTGCTGGCAAAAGAAGCCAATTTAGCCAGTGGCTGGAAGTGGAAGTGTGTGTGTGTGTGTGTGTGTGTGTGCGCGCGCACACGCGTGCGCCTGCACACGCGCGTGTGCATGCACATGAAATTTCCCTCATAACTAAGTGAAATTTCCCTATAACTTTAAGTGAAATTTTAAGTCAAATTTCCTTATAACTAAGAGGGCCAGAGTTTGACTCCACCTCCTAAAGGTGGCTGCCACTTCCCAACAGTGGGAAACTGGAGACTAAGTCTTTAACACCTCTTACTACTGGTAACTAAACTCATAGCAGATGTGAAGTATTCATTCCTTCCTCTCGCATCAGTTGGAATACTTTTTTCTCCTTTCTTCCCCCCTTCCCTTCCCTTCCCCCTCTTTTTTCCTTCCTTCCTTCCTTCCTTCCTTCCTTCCTTCCTTCCTTCCTTCCTTCTTTCCTTCCTTCCTGTCTTTCTCTTTCTTTCCTCTCTCTCTCTCTCTCTCTCTCTCTCTCTCTCTCTCTCTCTCTCTCTCTCTCTCTATTTTTCTTCTATCCTTCTGCCCTGATTGCTCTTAACTGTCTTTTAAATACCTTGAGTTATGGACACATCTTTCACTTTTGAGATGTAAAATTATGATCCCAAATTGTTTCCACATGGCTCCAAGAGACATCTCTCTTTAAAATGCTGGGATCTATGGAGGAAATTCGTTCCTAGTACCCGTGGGAGGTTCAGAATCTCATTTTCCCAAGTGCCTTGCTTCAGGCTGCACCACTGCCTTCTCTCATAAAATAGAGGTTTATTTCTTTTACAGACAAGCATTACTTTAAAAAATCTCCACGGCCTAGTCATGTGTACAAGCTCTCCTCCATAGCTCTCAGTGACTTTAACTTTAGCATGGTCTTCTGTTTTGCTTTAGCATAGTTGAGTTCCACTCATACTGGGTCCTCTCCCTACTGCAATAATTTTGACTAAAATATGCTCTTGCTGCTTCAAATCTGGCTTCAGGATAAGGTTAAGATTAGTTAGTAAGCAATCAAGACTATGGGCAGGAACAAGTGTACCTATAGCTCTCAGAACTCAAGATTCTACTAGAGCAATTAACCTGCACCACAATAATCAAATTCTATTCTGAACAATAACCCCATGGTAAGCTGCCTTCATTACAGCTTACCATATCATTTCAATTTATTTTTATTTATGTGTATCTATGTGTGGCTGTAAGAATATTCCCATGTGTGTCCAGACGCCCACAGAGGACAGAGGGTGGCACCAGATGCCCTGGAAACTGAGTTACATGTGAGTCATTTGACATGTATGTTAGGAACTGAATTCAAGCTCTCTGGAGAAGCAAGTGCTCTTAAGTTCTGAGCCATGACTCCAGCCCATATTGATTTTCCAGACTACTCTGGATTTAGTTTTTGTTGCTGTCGCTTAAGCATTACAAATTTTTAGACATCATCGTTCCAATTTCTGATTTTTTTAACTACTTTTTCCAGTAATTCATTTTATTTATAAAACACATGCAATGAAATAAAAATAGAAACAGCTGTACATTTGTTCATACATTTGCTATGTATTGTGGGATATTTCCACGTAAAGAGGTAAGGCTGACTTCCTGTGGGGTGATGCAGCATGGAGAAATGGAAGTCATATGGCTATTTGTCGGTCTTATGGAATGAAGCCTTGGAGAAGCTGTTGAAAGCATTTCTCCTTCTCCTTTCTTCTAGTTTCCTTTATGTTACTGTGATTTAACATTGACAGAAAGTGACTAAGGGGAGGAAAGGATATAGTTGCATAGTCCATCATTGGTGAAGTGTAGTGACTCAAGAAGGACTCTGAGGCAGAGATCATGAGGAACACCGATGGTTTGCTCTCTGGCTTGCTCAGGCCTGTGCTTGGTCACATTTCTTACAGGGACTTGGAACATCTGCCCAGAGACTGTTCTGCCCACATTAAAGTGGACACCACTACATTAATTCACAATCAAGAAGATTCCCCACAGACATGTGCACAAGTCATTCCTATCTAGGAAAAATGTAAGTGAAGACTCCTTCTGAGGTGACTTGAGGCTATGCCGAAAATGACAGTTGAAACTAACAAAGGCACTGTGGAAATATGAAGTCAAACATGGAATCAAAATGCTCTCTTTGTGCTTGTGTATGCATGTGCGTATGTGTGTGTGTGTGTATCTTTGCAAGTTTATCCTTTACACATGCAGTGGCCAGAGGTCATCTGTTTAATTATATTGCCCTCAGCTGCTGCACCTTTGAGACAGCAGCTCTCTCTGTGTCTGGAGCTCACTGACTGGCTAGATGAGGACCAGGACACTGTATCTCCATCTACCCAGCAACTGGCCTTACAGATACTGCTGCACCCAGCTTTATGTAGATTCTGGAGATGAAACTCAGCTCTTCCTGTTCACACGAGTACTCTAGCACTCACTCAGTCACTTCCCTAGTCCCAGGTCAGTTTGCAAAGGTGAGAATATAACAGAATGAAACACACAAAAGGCTTTAAAGAAGTAACAGAACATATAATAAATGAAGAAACCCATTAGATAATAGTGAGATGATGTTAGGTGACTATATGGCACTGTGGAAAGGGATCTTGTGCAAATTACCCTGTTCCATCTTCTGAGTAGTCCTGTATTCAGCAAGAGGCATAGAGCTTGACGTGTCAGCCAGGGATTGACTTGTCATATGTAGCTGGGTAGGAAAGAGAAGAGTTCACATCACTTAGCTTGGGTATCCAAAGTCAGAGTATCAAGGGAAAGAATGCCGGGCACAGCTAAAATGGTGAAGCCTCAAAAACAGGTTCTGGTTGAAGTCCAGCCTTTTTGTTTTAAGGTCTCGGGACTCATACTTCACTATCTTCCCACCAGCCCCAAGCTAAACCTCAGTTTCTTAAAAGTTGCTGCCCCCCAGAAAGATTGAGGAGCTTATAACACGAATTTCCACAAAAGAATTATTTTATGAAATGGGAAGTATTTAAAAAGGTATTGACAAGATTGATGTAAGCAAAGCAGTCTTGGCTTTCTTCGAATTGTCACTACAGACAGAAAGATAAAACTCCATTTGCAGTGGGAGATGAAAATCCATTCTGCTCATCCAGAGAAGAAAGATGTAAATTACCATCTTGGGCATTTAGAGAAAGCGAGGCAATAGCTGTTACTCTAAGAGATGTGAATTTGTGCCCTACCTGCCGAGATGTGACACGATGATCTGGAAATAAGAACACATGAAAATATTACCGATGCTTAATGTCAAAGGGGTCCAGAAGGCAGGAAGTGAGAATTGAGAATGTAGGGCATTTGGGGCCTTTAGGGAGAGGGTAAATCGCTTTTGATGCAGCCTGTTTCTACCCTAGGGAAATTCTACCACATATTTGATTTTTATCTGCAATGTGTTACTACATATTTATGCCCTTGAACATGTATTTATTATGGTTTTATGCAGCCCATTTTCATGACGTGAATTGTTTTTCTCTCTTAAGGGATATCTATGCCTTTTCCCCAGATCATGTCAAATGAGAGGAATATGGAAAACAACTCCATCTGAAGCAGAGGAAATCCTACTTTGTAAATCAAACACAAACAATTAAATACGACTGAGGGGGGGAAATGAGGAAATTTGTATCTGTGACTTGTGATGAATTTCTGTTACAATTGGTTTTCTTCATCTCTTTTCTGAACTCTTTTACAAATGTCTCTCTTTTTTTTTGTTCTGATATAAATCCAAACTTAAACGTACTAAACATTATACATATACGTGAATGCAAATTTGAGCACTGTAGGGATACTTTGATATAAAGTTCACATGATAGTTTCTTCTGCTATCTCTCAAGCATTGAGATTGACCAGCATCCTGTTCATTATGTGTATTTGCATTTTATTGAGGCAAACCTAAAGTGAGAGTTTCATTTAGGCAAACCTAAAATAGGAGGGATAACTATAGTATGTTGGGGAATCCTTGCATCCCATCCAAAGCCCAATGTTTGATCAGATGGGCAATGAGATCCCACCCATAAATCCATGGTTTACATGGATGTAACCATGAATACCTACAACAATGATACCAGATGTAGGAATTATGGCTGTAGTGTCTTATCTAGAGAGATGTTCTCATTTTAATAGCTTCTCTGCCAACAAGCCCCATTAGCAACTCAGCATTTGTTACCTATCTCCTATTCCTTAATTGAAAGTGGACAAAACCATGTTTGGGTCAACCATTATGTAGCCCAACATTTCAGGTACTTGTACTCACACAGCTCAGAGCAGGCATGGATTGCAGCGAGGAAATCCTCAGACATTTGCTTCTACAGGCATCAAGAGAGAAGCTTGTTTCTTTCTGAATGATAAGGAAAGTGATTGGCTTGGTTACTGTAATCTTTGTGTATTGGCTATGATCCTAAAGAACAAAGAGAAGGGTCATCTAGTACCTGAACACAGTAACAATATAAATACAGAGAACATCAAACTAAAGAAAAGTAGAGAAACTTGCTGTTAGTAGACATTTAGAGGCCGAGGGTTCATTATGGAGAAGTATGATGGCTTTGGGCTTCTTATAGAAGGCCCAGTCCATGCAACACTGACACCAGCTCTTGCTGGTCTTGCTGGTGTAGGAGCTCTAAGCAGTGTCTGTTTCCTTTAGCATCAGGAAGAAATAAAGGACAGACATGTTCTCTTGGTGCTTTTGCTGTGGTTTTTATCACTTCTGGGACTTTATAGTAATCACCTCTGTGGTCCACCTTTTCTAAGGGAAAGAAGTGAGTAAATCTGGTATTTTCTCATAAGGGGGATTTCTCTCCAAAACCCCTGGCCTCTACCATGTGGAGAGCTTCTAGGTTAGTTTTTCACTAGTAATTTGGGATTTTTCCTTCTCAACTTACATCTCTGTTCTTCATCTTGTGTCTGTTTCATTCTCCATAATAAAGGACCTAGCTGAGAATCTCACACTTTTTGACTAGACTCACTGCTATTAGACTTAGTATAACTAGAGATCACAGGCTTTTTAAGTGACAATAGTCCTGGATGGATGGTGGCATTTGACTGATATTCAGGTGTGAATGAACATGCCTAAACCAAAGAGGAGAAACCAAATCAGGACTGGATTTGGGACACTGCCTTTTTTTTGAGTTCTCTGAACCTTGGTTACCTTAGACGGTGTCCAGATAAGGAGATGCCCAGGCTCAGTGTAATAGGATGTGATGGCGCTGATGACTGATCTGGTTATTTGTGCAGCTTTGGGTGAAGAGCAAACAGTTCCCACCTACTTTCCCTTTTCGTTTTTCAATCTCCCCTCTCCTGACAGCTTTCCTCTTCAGTCCATACATTAAAACAGCCACTGCCTAATGAATCTAGAAGTAAACGTAGTGACAGTGTGAAAATTCTCCACAGAGATAAGTGTAATAAAAGTAATATGTTTTGTAATAGCAAGAGCCATAGAGCATTCCCCCAATCCTGGCACCACATACCTCTGTGATGCTTTACAATCTGATTTCATTTATAACTTACCTAGATAGTATGTAAGGACACTCAGATTTTTTTAATAAAGAGAAATCTAAAATATCTTACTTTTTACAGAGATAGTGTTTAAGCAGAGTGGAATTTAGAGAGTGTATGTATAGAGGAAGTGTCAGCAAGAATGCTGGTTGGGAAAGTGTGCAGTCACAGATATCCTTTCTCCACTGGATAACTTCCCTCCCATGCATATGCAAGTAATGAACTAAACTCACTGGGCTGTACATAACAAAGAAGATGTGAAAGTAGGAGGGGGATTCATTGAAAAGGAGGGCCCCAATGCTAGAGAGAGGGGGTGAGCAAGAGGAAAACGACTAAAATTCATTATCTGAGTGTTGGAAACTGTAAAAGAATTAACAGTAGGAAAAGAGATTTTTAAAAAGCTACATGAATAGAACCCTCAGCCAAAGCTAGATATAGCACATGATCGGCAGTCGGAGTTCACTGGCATCCTGGAGTCATTTCTTAGTTCTTGCTAAGCTCCTGCAAGGGAACCAAGATGTTGCTATCCTGAGCTACCTTTGTCCCATACTTCCTTCTGTGGATCTTTGGTATATGTGTGGATGATATAGGTATATGAGTATGTTTGTTGAACTCAGCCAAAGACAGCACATATGCCCATGCCCATGCCCCGGAGAATGCATGTAGAAACCAGAGGAAAGTGTTAGATATCTTCCCCCATCACTCTTCAACTTATTTTTATCTTTTCAGTGAGACACTCAGTCAGTGAACCTGAATTTCAGCTTTCTCTGCTTGGCTCCCTGCCAGTGAGCTAGCTCCCCTGGTTTGCCTATTTTCACTCTCCAAGATTCTGGTTACAGACACAGACAGCTAAGGTTTTGTGTGGTGTTGAGAATTTGAACTCAGATCTTCTTATTTTACAAGTGCTTTTAAACTGATCACCTCAGGGTGGCTGAGTAACAAAGAGAGAGAAAAGAAGGGTGGAGGAAAGGTAAAAGCCCTGAAAGACCCACTCCCTCTCTTTCCAATGGGTGATTTTGTCAACTTGATAGGGTTTCCAGTCACCGAGGATGCTAGCATTGGGGCTCAGTTATGAGGATTATCTGCATGAGGTTAACTGAAGTGGGAAGTCCTGGCACAATGTGGGTGGCACTACTGTAGATACAACGTGACTACCACTTTAAGTTCCCATAGTTATATCTTCTCTGACAAGGAAGGACTATTATCTAGAAGTGTGAGGCATAATAAACTATTTTTCTCCTTAATTTGCCTTTGTCAGGGTATTTTATTTTAGTAATAGAAAAGTAAATAGTATGCTTTCTAACTGGGTCCTGCTTCCTAAGATTCCATAATATCTCAGCAAATCAGCACATTACGAATCGTTAATGGATTAATCTATTGATGAAGTCAGAGTTCCCATGATAAAATTACTTCTCAAAATCAGTTAAAATGCAAGATGTATAATTTCACTGACTGAAGTATAATTTTATATTGGCATTGAAAACTGTTGTTGAATGTAAGAAAAAAATTTGTAAAATCCATGTTAATAATGGAAACTCAATTTTATTCAGTTTACAGTGGCATTAAACTACAAGTAAAAATCATAGGAAATTAAAACAGTGTGAAAGGAGCAGAAAGATCTATGCATTGCTTTTAATTATATTATTTTTCTGTTTTTCAAAAAGGGCAACTGTACTTTTGGTTTGCATTGAGCCCTGCAGAGTATAAACTAACCTTGCCCAGTATTCTCACCATATAATAGAGAATTCAAATGAGAATAATATTTTCTTTTTTAGTCAGGGTTCCTCATAAGAACAGAACATATACTGTAAGAGGAACTTTAGTTGATGGTATATAGTACAGGTTGGAAAGTCTCCCAATGGCTATCTGTAAAGTAGAAAGCCAGTAACTGCTTGATCCAAGGGGCTAGAACTCTAAAAATATAGAGGTAAGGTATACAGAACTAGTCCAAGGTTGGAGATCTGAAAGCTACCAGTGGAGTCACTGGTGTAAGTCTATGTTCAAATGCTAGTGAATATGGGACCTGATGTCCATAGACAGCAGGCACACAGAAATGTGCCCATTTACGAAGAGTGCAGCATTGATACATTTATGAGCATATATTTTCTTTCACTTGTTGTACCACCCAGCACCCAGAAAACTGAATGGTACCACCCACATTTAGGGTCATCTTCTCTGACTCATGTGTGTGTGTTAATCATCCCAGGAAGCAGTCTCAGGGGCATAACCAAAAGCATGCCTCATAAATTCTCTGGTTGTCTCTAAATCTGGTCAAGTTGAAAAAGTCAAGGTTATCCATCACAATATCTCTAATGTAATCTCCTCCAGTTATTCGTGGAAGTCCTTGGGCGATCACTAGGAAGTAGAATGGACCCCCATTTAGATGTGCTTTCTCTGTATCAGAGGCCATCATTACCTTGGTCCTGCCGGTGTCACTTGCTGTGATACTCATTGACCTTCACTGGGTACCACAGAGCTTCAGCAGGGCCGGTGATGAGGGGAAGTCATCGCTGTTATCAGTTTGTCCCTAAACATTTATGCAATTTCCCTGGTTCTAACACTACTAGATATAATTTGATCAAAATTCAGCAAGCTCAATTCAAGAATTTGTTTCAAAAAATGATTTGCTGAAATGAATAATCTATATTTTTTTTTGTAATTTTGAGTTCATTCCCAATGAATAAGCCATGAGAGTAAATTGACTGAAAATAAATGAAAAATAACAACCCCTAAAATAGAGAGAGCACATTCACTCTTTTTTTTTTTTTTTTTTTTTTTTTTTTTTTCAATTAATTTTTTTTATTATTCGATATAATTTATTTACATTTCAAATGATTTCCCCTTTTCTAGCCCCCCCACTCCCCGAAAGTCCCGTAAGCCCCCTTCTCTTCCCCTGTCCTCCCACCCACCCCTTCCCACTTCCCCGTTCTGGTTTTGCTGAATACTGTTTCACTGAGTCTTTCCAGAACCAGGGGCCACTCCTCCTTTCTTCTTGTACCTCATTTGATGTGTGGATTATGTTTTGGGTATTCCAGTTTTCTAGGTTAATATCCACTTATTAGTGAGTGCATACCATGATTCACCTTTTGAGTCTGGGTTACCTCACTTAGTATGATATTCTCTAGCTCCATCCATTTGCCTAAGAATTTCATGAATTCATTGTTTCTAATGGCTGAATAGTACTCCATTGTGTAGATATACCACATTTTTTGCATCCACTCTTCTGTTGAGGGATACCTGGGTTCTTTCCAGCATCTGGCAATTACAAATAGGGCTGCTATGAACATAGTAGAACATGTATCCTTATTACATGGTGGGGAGTCTTCTGGGTATATGCCCAGGAGTGGTATAGCAGGATCTTCTGGAAGTAAGGTGCCCAGTTTTCGGAGGAACCGCCAGACTGATTTCCAGAGTGGTTGTACCAATTTGCAACCCCACCAGCAGTGGAGGAGTGTTCCTCTTTCTCCACACCCTCTCCAACACCTGCTGTCTCCTGAATTTTTAATCTTAGCCATTCTGACAGGTGTAAGATGAAATCTTAGGGTTGTTTTGATTTGCATTTCCCTAATGACTAATGAAGTTGAGCATTTTTTAAGATGCTTCTCCGCCATCCGAAGTTCTTCAGGTGAGAATTCTTTGTTTAACTCTGTACCCCATTTTTTAATAGGGTTGTTTGGTTTTCTGGAGTCTAACTTCTTGAGTTCTTTATATATATTGGATATTAGCCCTCTATCTGATGTAGGATTGGTGAAGATCTTTTCCCAATTTGTTGGTTGCCGATTTGTCCTCTTGATGGTGTCCTTTGCCTTACAGAAACTTTGTAATTTTATGAGGTCCCATTTGTCAATTCTTGCTCTTAGAGCATACGCTATTGGTGTTCTGTTCAGAAACTTTCTCCCTGTACCGATGTCCTCAAGGGTCTTCCCCAGTTTTTTTTCTATTAGCTTCAGAGTGTCTGGCTTTATGTGGAGGTCCTTGATCCATTTGGATTTGAGCTTAGTACAAGGAGACAAGGATGGATCAATTCGCATTCTTCTGCATGCTGACCTCCAGTTGAACCAGCACCATTTGTTGAAAAGGCTATCTTTTTTCCATTGGATGTTTTCAGCCTCTTTGTCGAGGATCAAGTGGCCATAGGTGTGTGGGTTCATTTCTGGATCTTCAATCCTGTTCCATTGATCCTCCTGCCTGTCACTGTACCAATACCATGCAGTTTTTAACACTATTGCTCTGTAGTATTGCTTGAGGTCAGGGATACTGATTCCCCCAGATTTCCTTTTGTTGCTGAGAATAGTTTTAGCTATCCTGGGTTTTTTGTTGTTCCAGATGAATTTGATAATTGCTCTTTCTAGCTCTGTGAAGAATTGAGTTGGGATTTTGATGGGTATTGCATTGAATCTGTATAGTGCTTTAGGCAAAATGGCCATTTTAACTATATTGATTCTGCCGATCCATGAGCATGGGAGGTTTTCCCATTTTTTGAGGTCTTCTTCCATTTCCTTCTTCAGAGTCTTGAAGTTCTTGTCATACAGATCTTTCACATGTTTGGTAAGAGTCACCCCAAGATACTTTATACTGTTTGTGGCTATTGTGAAGGGGGTCATTTCCCTAATTTCTTTCTCAGCCTGTTTATCCTTTGAGTATAGGAAGGCCACTGATTTGCTTGAGTTGACTTTATAACCTGCCACTTTGCTGAAGTTGTTTATCAGCTGTAGGAGCTCTCTAGTGGAGTTCTTTGGGTCACTTAGGTAGACGATCATGTCGTCTGCAAATAATGATAGTTTGACTTCTTCCTTTCCAATTTGTATCCCTTTGACCTCCTTATGTTGTCGAATTGCCCGAGCTAGTACCTCAAGTACAATATTGAAAAGATAAGGAGAAAGGGGGCAGCCTTGTCTGGTCCCTGATTTCAGTGGGATTGCTTCAAGTTTCTCTCCATTTAGTTTGATGCTGGCTACCGGTTTGCTGTATATTGCTTTTACTATGTTTAGGTATGGGCCTTGAATTCCTGTTCTCTCCAAGACTTTAAGCATGAAGGGATGCTGAATTTTGTCAAATGCTTTTTCAGCATCCAATGAAATGACCATGTGGTTTTGTTCTTTGAGTTTGTTTATGTAGTGGATTGTATTGATGGATTTCCGTATATTGAACCAACCCTGCATTCCTGGGATAAAGCCTACTTGATCATGGTGGATGATCGTTTTGATGTGTTCTTGGATTCGGTTGGCAAGAATTTTATTGAGTATTTTTGCATCGATGTTCATAAGGGAAATTGGTCTGAAGTTCTCTTTCTTTGTTGGATCTTTGTGTGGCTTTGGTATCAGCGTAATTGTGGCTTCGTAGAAGGAATTGGGTAGTGTTCCTTCTGTTTCTATTTTGTGGAATAGTTTGAAGAGTATTGGTGTTAACTCTTCTTTGAAGGTCTGGTAGAATTCTGCACTGAAGCCATCTGGTCCTGTGCTTTTTTTGGTTGGAAGACTTTCTATGACTCCTTCTATTTCTTTAGGCATTATGGGACTGTTTAGATGGTCTAGTTGGTCCTGATTTAATTTTGGTATTTGGTATCTGTCAAGGAAATTGTCCATTTCCTCCAGATTCTCCAGTTGTGTTGAGTATAGGCTCTTGTAGTAGGATCTGATGATTTTTTGGATTTCCTCAGTTTCCGTTGTTATGTCTCCCTTTTCATTTCTAAGTTTGTTAATTTGGATACTTTCTCTGTGCCCTTTGGTCATTCTGGCTAAGGGTTTATCTATCTTGTTGATTTTCTCAAAGAACCAGCTCCTGGTATTGTTGATTTTTTGTATGGTTCTCTTTGTTTCTACTTGATTGATTTCGGCCCTGAGTTTGATGATTTCCTGCCTTCTACTCCTCCTGGGCGAAATAGCTTCTTTTTGTTCCAGGGCTTTCAGGTGTGTCATTAAGCTGGTAATGTATGCTCTCTCCATTTTCTTTTTGGAGGCACTCAGGGCTATGAGTTTTCCTCTTAGCACTGCTTTCATTGTGTCCCATAGATTTGGGTATGTTGTGTTTTCATTTTCATTGTGTTCTAAAAAGTCTTTAATTTCTTTCTTTATTTCTTCCTTGACCAAGGTATCATTGAGTAGAGTATTGTTCAGTTTCCACGTGTATGTGGGCTTTCTGTTGTTTCTGTTGCTATTGAAGACCACTTTTACTCCATAGTGATCAGATAGGAGGCATGGGATTTGTTCGATCTTCTTATATTTGTTGAGGTCTGTCTTGTGACCAATTATATGGTCGATTTTGGAGAAGGTACCATGAGGTGCTGAGAAAAAGGTATATTCTTTTGTTTTAGGATAGAATGTTCTATATATATCTGTTAAATCTAATTGGTCCAAAGCTTCAATTAGTTTCATTGTGTCCCTGTTTAGTTTCTGTTTTCCTGATCGGTCCATTGAGGAAAGTGCAGTGTTGAAGTCACCCACAATTATTGTGTTAGGTGCAATGTGTGCTTTTAGTTTTAATAAAGTTTCTTTTACAAAAGAGGGTGCCCTTACATTTGGGGCATAGATGTTCAGGATTGTCAGTTCTTCTTTTTGTATTTTTCCTTTGACCAGCAAGAAGTGTCCCTCAGGGTCTCTTTTGATGACTTTGGGTTGAAAGTCAATTTTATCTGATATTAAAATGGCTACTCCAGCTTGTTTCCTGAGACCATTTGCTTGTAAAATTGTCTTCCAGCCTTTTACTCTAAGGTAGTGTTTGTCTTTGACCCTGAGGTGTGTTTCCTGTAAGCAGCAAAATGTAGGGTCCTGTTTACGTATCCAGTCAGTTAGTCTGTGTCTTTTTATTGGGGCATTAAGTCCATTGATGTTAAGAGATATTAAGGAATAGTGATTGTTACTTCCTATCATTTTTGATGTTATTTTTTAAATTTGAATGCTTAACTTCTTTTGGGTTTGATGAAAGGTTACTATCTTGCTTTTTCCAGGGTGAAGTTTCCCTCCTTGTATTGGTGTTGTCCTCCTATTATCCTTTTTAGGGCCGGGTTTGTGGATAGATATTGGGTAAACTTGGTTTTGTCATGAAATATCTTAGTTTCTCCATCTATGGTGATTGAGAGTTTTGCTGGATATAGTAGTTTTGGTTGGCATTTGTGTTCTCTTAGAGTCTGCATGAGATCTGCCCAGGACCTTCTAGCCTTCATAGTCTCAGGTGAAAAGTCTGCTGTGATTCTGATAGGTCTTCCTTTATATGTTACTTGGCCTTTTTCTCTTACTGCCTTTAGTATTCTTTCTTTGTTTAGAACATTTGGTGTTTTGATTATTATGTGACGGGAAGTATTTCTGTTCTGGTCCAGTCTGTTTGGAGTTCTGTAGGCTTCTTGTATATTCATGGGCATCTCTCTCTTTAGGTTAGGGAAGTTTTCTTCCATAATTTTATTGAAGATATTTGCTGGCCCTTTAAGTTGTAAATCTTCACTCTCCTCTATGCCTATAATCCTTAGGTTTGGTCTTCTCATTGTGTCCTGGATTTCCTGGATATTTTGGGTTACAAGCTTTTTGCATTTTGCATTTTCTTTAACTGTTGAGTCCATGGTTTCTATGGAATCTTCAGCATCTGAGATTCTTTCTTCTATCTCTTGTATTCTGTTGTTGATATTTGTATCTCTGTCCCCTGATTTCTTCCCAAGGCTTTCTATCTCCAAAGTTGTCTCCCTTTGAGTTTTCTTAGTTGTTTCTACTTCTGATTTTAGATCCTGGATGGTTTTGCTTAGCTCCTTCACTTGCATGTTTGTGTTTTCCTGTAATTCTTTAAGAGATTTTTGTGTTTTCTCTTTCATGAGCTCAGCCTGTTGACCAAAGTTCTCCTGTATTTCTTTAAGAGATTTTTGTGTTTCGTCTTTCATGACCTCAGCCTGTTGAGCAAAGTTCTCCTGTATTTCTTTAAGTGTTTTTTGCATTTCCTCCTTGTTGGCTTTTGTATTCTCCTGGATTTCTTTCAATGATTTTTGTGTTTCCCTTGCAAGGGCTTCTAACTTTTGATCCATTGTCTCCTGAATTTCTTTATGTATGACCTTCATGTGTTCCTGTACCAGCATCATGACCAGTGATTTTAAATCCAAATCTTGTTTTACTGGTGTGATGGGGTATCCAGGACATGTTGGTAGAGGAGAATTGGGTTCAGATGTTGCCATATTGCCTTGATTTCTGTTAGTGACGTTCCTGCGTTTGCCTTTTGCCATCTAGATCTCACTGGTGTTAGTTTATCTTGTCAGTGCTGGACTCACCAGTGCAAGCTGCCCCTTCTCAGTTGGCCTCTGGTGCACAGCTTACCTCCTGCACTGCTTGTAGACAGTGTGCTGCTGCCCAGGCTGTTCAGCTCCCAAAGCAGGCACCCGAAGGCTCCCGCTGGGGCCCGCTGGATTCACTGGAGCACACTGACCTCTCCCAGCTGGCCGCCCGGAAGCCCAGCTAGCCACCTGCAGGACTTGGAGATGCAATGCCGCCGCCCAGACTGATCTGGATCCGGAAGCGGAGAGAGTAGAGCCAAGGGCTTCTGCCTGAGGCCTTGCCCCAGATTGTGTCTGTGGAGCAGATGGAGCCCGTGTGCACTCCCAGGGAGTGCCGACGGTGTATGCTACTGTGACCTCCCCTGAGTTCCGCTCACTCCGCTGGGCAGCCGATCCGCCAACCGGGCTGTCGCACACAAGGTCAGCCTGGCCGCCCAGTCCCTGAGTCCAGGCAAAAGCCCGGGAGGCCAAGGTCCGAGCAAAGTTCCCCTACGGCTTTGACTGTTAATTGGGTTTGCCAGGTGACTAGGATGGCGGGCGTGTGCGCCCGCGCTCCCTGAAAGCGCCGGGAGAGTCTGCTTTGCTAACAATCACCTGGGCGGGTTGACTCACAGATGGCCCACCAAGCCGCCCAGTTCTTGGGGTCAGTCCTGTGCCTTTTGGGGCCTGGACCCCCGCTTTGTTAGCCTTAGGCTATGCCTGTTACAGGTCTGCCTGCCTGAGCTCTCTGTCGTCCTGCAGGCAAAATGGCGGCGGCGCGCTCGCAGGCCTGGGCAAAAAACCTCCTGGTTGGGTTGGCACCCCGATGGCCGACCCGCCCAGGGCCTGGGTGCAGGCCAACGCCCGTCGGGCTCAGACCACCGCGGTGTTGGCCTCGGATTATGTTTGTGTACCTTAGTCTGTCCGATTCCTGGAGTACGGAACCAAGATGGATCCTCCTCTCCTGACTGGTGGGAGGCCGAGTTCTGAAGTGGCCTCCGTGCAGGAAAGGCGCCGCACAACTGCAGCTGCTTGCTGTTCGGCTGGTCAGCGAAGGTCAGTGGTCGTGGGCGCAGGGCCTAACTGGTCCCTGTGACGCCTTGGTTCCACTGCTGATGGCCCTTCAGCTGGAGCAGCCACTGCTGCCGCTGCTGCCGCCGCCGCCGCCGATCAGAGAGACATTTTCTAATCCTGGGCAAAAGAAGAAAGTGATTCGGATGGATAAAATAGGACAAAAATATATTATTCATGAACATTTGGTGATAAGTACCCCCACAAATAAAATCTGTGTTCTCCACAAATAAACCAATGAACAGACAGATAGAATGTGGATATGGAGTGGTCTTTGAACCTGACTTCAATTGGATGATTTCAGGAGTGTTGTCCTCTCCAGTCCTTGTGGTCTGCAGTGGACCCGATGGAAAAGCAGCTCCTCTTCTCCTTCCTGAAACCATGTACCGAGCCTCAAAGCAGCCCTTCCAGTTGTGAGGGACCATGTGTCACTTAGTGTTTGTCCTTAACTCCATTGTCTATTATGGGAAACCGTGCTTGCTAGATTAATAGCTATTCAGATGCTATTCCAGGGGTCAGTTCATTCCCTTTGTGCTCTGTTTTGGAAATCCCAGACATATATATACACACACCAAAGGGGGAAAACAATAATAAAAGCAAAAAAGCTCATCCTTAAGCCAAACCCTCAGCTACTCATGCTTATCCAGGCATAACAAATAAAGATGGATGCTACAAAATCCCTTTGTTTTGTCTCCTAGTTCTAGAAAAACAGGTAAAAAAACAACTTGTTTTTATTTAGGAGTAAGAGTTATCCATGAATAATGCCAACTTTCTACCAACCCTTTATTAAGGTCTTCAAATACAGGCAGTGATCTTTTTTAATCATTCTTGCATCTTGCTTTCACTTTATCTGCCGTATATACTGAAATGCCCACTCTTTAACACCCTATCGGATTTGTTTTGACCATGTTGGTTTTTTGCTGATGCATGTTCTAGAGCTACATTTGGCTTGAGGTTGTACCTATACCTTGAGTTCCCTTTTAATCGGTAACTTATCACCTAAATTAATACATAAACAAATAGAAAATATCACATAGAAATATAGTAAACAGAGGCTGTGGTGACTGCTCAGTGGGTGAAGAGATTGGCATGCAAGTATGAAGGCCAATTTCCTAGTACCTGTGTACAAACCTCAGGGCAGAGGAGAGCTTCTATATTCCAGCACTGGACAGGTAGAACTAGAGGGATCCTCAGGGCCAATATACCAAATTTCTGAGTCTTAGGTTCAGTGATAGACTCTGTCTCAAAAAAAAAGGTTGATAGCCACCAAGGAAGATACCTGATGCCATTCTCTGTCTTTCTTTGTCTCTGTCCCTGTCTCTCTGTCTGTCTGTCTCTCTCTCTCTCTGTCTTTATCTCTCTCTCTCTCTCACATGCAGGCACACCCACATGAAGTGTAACAAACAGATAACTTTCATTCAGTCATAGGCAGGGATGTTGAAGAAGTGAATTAAACAGCAGTAATAGTGGAAGAGAAGAAGATAGCATCGTTAGATTAGGCAGTACAGCATGTTGGGATAAAGTCATTGAAGTTGAACAAGATAAAGTATCATTGAGCGAGAAGACTCTGGAAAACTGGATATCCTCAGTGTTGGATATGCTCAGTATTTAATGCTGGACTTATCAAATACAACAAACTTAGAGCCAAAATTGACCTATTATTCCAAGTGTGTCACTCTCCAGTAAACAATTTCTCAACCCCCTTGCCCAACATAGACTCTAGTAGTTTTCCTTCTGTCTGTGCTTTGTTAATTTTATCAATGAATTCTCAAAGCACAACAAAAAAAAATCTGATAGCAGTCAGTGATCATTGGTATTTTATGATTTGGGAGGCTATTAATATATCTAATAAGCATTTACAAATAGGTATTATGAAAACCCAAGTAATTTTTCACTTTTTCTTGAATATCTAGTATAGGGACTCTTTTTCTGGTATAGTTTTTATTTATTTTTGCTTTTAGAGATGGGGGTCTCACCAGGTGGCCCAGGTTGCACTTGACTGTGTTATGTCACCCAACTTGTCCTTGATTTTGGACAACCTTGATGCCTTGATCCAGTCTCTAGATGTTGGAGTCAGAGGCTCTGAAGTGGGAAGCTTGAGTCCTAAGTATGTCTAACTTGATAAGAATTGCCAAGTAGCTCTCTAAAAATTTAGTATCACCATTGTAAAGCTAAAGTCATCCATTTAACAATGTTATCGTGACACTTCTTGGTGATTTTATTTGAATATCATTAATGATTAATTTCATTAGCATCTCTTTGAGGGTTTATTTTGCAGCCATATGTCTTTTTTTGTTTGTTTGTGACAGATTTATCACTTTGTTCATTTGTTTTTATTGAGTTGTTTGTTTTCTTTTTCTTTCTTTTTTTTTTTTAAAAGATTTATTTATTTTATGTGAGTACCCTGTCGCTGTCCTCAGACACACCGGAAGAGGGCAGATCCCATTACAGATGGCTGTGAGCCACCATGTGGTTGCTGGGAATTGAACTCAGGACCTCTGGAAGAGCAGTCGGTGCTCTTAACCACTGAGCCATCTCTTCAGCCCGAGTTGTTTGTTTTCTTGTGATTGAGTTTATGTATTTTCAAATTCATTTAGTATTCAAGTCCTTGGCTAAATATATGTTTTATAATTATTTGTTCAACTTGGTAAGGATAAATTTCTTTTTCTTAATATTTAATCTCCTAAAGTGCTAAAGTTCTAAATTGTAGGTGATGCCTACTCTACCAATTGTTTTATTGATTGGGATTTTCTTTTTTTTTTTTTGATATATTTTTTTATTCAATATAATTTATTTACATTTCAAATGATTTCCCCTTTTCTAGACCCCTCACTCCCCGAAAGTCCCGTAAGCCCCCTTCTCTTCCCCTGTCCTCCCACCCACTCTTTCCCACTTCCCCGTTCTGGTTTTGCTGAATACTGTATCACTGAGTCTTTCCAGAACCAGGGGCCACTCCTCCGTTCTTCTTGTACCTCATTTGATGTGTGGATTATGTTTTGGGTATTCCAGTTTTCTAGGTTAATATCCACTTATTAGTGAGTGCATACCATGATTCACCTTTTGAGTCTGGGTTATCTCACTTAGTATGATATTCTCTAGCTCCATCCATTTGCCTAAGAATTTCATGAATTCATTGTTTCTAATGGCTGAATAGTACTCCATTGTGTAGATATACCACATTTTTTGCATCCACTCTTCTGTTGAGGGATACCTGGGTTCTTTCCAGCATCTGGCAATTATAAATAGGGCTGCTATGAACATAGTAGAACATGTATCCTTATTACATGGTGGGGAGTCTTCTGGGTATATGCCCAGGAGTGGTATAGCAGGATCTTCTGGAAGTGAGGTGCCCAGTTTTCGGAGGAACCGCCAGACTGATTTCCAGAGTGGTTGTAACAATTTGCAACCCCACCAGCAGTGGAGGAGTGTTCCTCTTTCTCCACACCCTCTCCAACACCTGCTGGCTCCTGAATTTTTAATCTTAGCCATTCTGACTGGTGTAAGATGAAATCTTAGGGTTGTTTTGATTTGCATTTCCCTAATGACTAATGAAGTTGAACATTTTTTAAGATGCTTCTCCGCCATCCGAAGTTCTTCAGGTGTGAATTCTTTGTTTAACTCTGTACCCCATTTTTTAATAGGGTTGTTTGGTTTTCTGGAGTCTAACTTCTTGAGTTCTTTATATATATTGGATATTAGCCCTCTATCTGATGTAGGATTGGTGAAGATCTTTTCCCAATTTGTTGGTTGCCGATTTGTCCTCTTGATGGTGTCCTTTGCCTTACAGAAACTTTGTAATTTTATGAGGTCCCATTTGTCAATTCTTGCTCTTAGAGCATACGCTATTGGTGTTCTGTTCAGAAACTTTCTCCCTGTACCGATGTCCTCAAGGGTCTTCCCCAGTTTCTTTTCTATTAGCTTCAGAGTGTCTGGCTTTATGTGGAGGTCCTTGATCCATTTGGATTTGAGCTTAGTACAAGGAGACAAGGATGGATCAATTCTCATTCTTCTGCATGCTGACCTCCAGTTGAACCAGCACCATTTGTTGAAAAGGCTATCTTTTTTCCATTGGATGTTTTCAGCCTCTTTGTCGAGGATCAAGTGGCCATAGGTGTGTGGGTTCATTTCTGGATCTTCAATCCTGTTCCATTGATCCATCTGCCTGTCACTGTACCAATACCATGCAGTTTTTAACACTATTGCTCTGTAGTATTGCTTGAGGTCAGGGATACTGATTCCCCCAGATTTTCTTTTGTTGCTGAGAATAGTTTTAGCTATCCTGGGTTTTTTGTTGTTCCAGATGAATTTGATAATTGCTCTTTCTAACTATGTGAAGAATTGAGTTGGGATTTTGATGGGTATTGCATTGAATCTGTATAGTGCTTTAGGCAAAATGGCCATTTTAACTATATTGATTCTACCGATCCATGAGCATGGGAGGTTTTCCCATTTTTTGAGGTCTTCTTCCATTTCCTTCTTCAGAGTCTTGAAGTTCTTGTCATACAGATCTTTCACATGTTTGGTAAGAGTCACCCCAAGATACTTTATACTGTTTGTGGCTATTGTGAAGGGGGTCATTTCCCTAATTTCTTTCTCAGCCTGCTTATCCTTTGAGTATAGGAAGGCCACTGATTTGCTTGAGTTGATTTTATAACCTGCCACTTTGCTGAAGTTGTTTATCAGCTGTAGGAGCTCTCTAGTGGAGTTCTTTGGGTCACTTAGGTAGACGATCATGTCGTCTGCAAATAATGATAGTTTGACTTCTTCCTTTCCAATTTGTATCCCTTTGACCTCCTTATGTTGTCGAATTGCCCGAGCTAGTACATCAAGTACAATATTGAAAAGATAAGGAGAAAGGGGGCAGCCTTGTCTGGTCCCTGATTTCAGTGGGATTGCTTCAAGTTTCTCTCCATTTAGTTTGATGCTAGCTACCGGTTTGCTGTATATTGCTTTTACTATGTTTAGGTATGGGCCTTGAATTCCTGTTCTCTCCAAGACTTTAAGCATGAAGGGATGCTGAATTTTGTCAAATGCTTTTTCAGCATCCAATGAAATGACCATGTGGTTTTGTTCTTTGAGTTTGTTTATGTAGTGGATTGTATTGATGGATTTACGTATATTGAACCAACCCTGCATTCCCGGGATAAAGCCTACTTGATCATGGTGGATGATCGTTTTGATGTGTTCTTGGATTTGGTTGGCAAGAATTTTATTGAGTATTTTTGCATCTATGTTCATAAGGGAAATTGGTCTGAAGTTCTCTTTCTTTGTTGGATCTTTTTGTGGCTTTGGTATCAGTGTATTTGTGGCTTCGTAGAAGGAATTGGGTAGTGTTCCTTCTGTTTCTATTTTGTGGAATATTTTGAAGAGTATTGGTGTTAACTCTTCTTTGAAGGTCTGGTAGAATTCTGCACTGAAGCCATCTGGTCCTGTGCTTTTTTTGGTTGGAAGACTTTCTATGACTCCTTCTATTTCTTTAGGCATTATGGGACTGTTTAGATGGTCTAGTTGGTCCTGATTTAATTTTGGTATTTGGTATCTGTCAAGGAAATTGTCCATTTCCTCCAGATTCTCCAGTTGTGTTGAGTACAGGCTCTTGTAGTAGGATCTGATGATTTTTTGGATTTCCTCAGTTTCCGTTGTTATATCTCCCTTTTCATTTCTAAGTTTGTTAATTTGGATACTTTCTCTGTGCCCTTTGGTCAGTCTGGCTAAGGGTTTATCTATCTTGTTGATTTTCTCAAAGAACCAGCTCCTGGTTTTGTTGATTTTTTGTATGGTTCTCTTTGTTTCTACTTGATTGATTTCAGCCCTGAGTTTGATGATTTCCTGCCTTCTACTCCTCCTGGGTGAAATAGCTTCTTTTTGTTCTAGGGCTTTCAGGTGTGTCATTAAGCTGGTAATGTATGCTCTCTCCATTTTCTTTTTGGAGGCACTCAGGGCTATGAGTTTTCCTCTTAGCACTGCTTTCATTGTGTCCCATAGATTTGGGTATGTTGTGTTTTCATTTTCATTGTGTTCTAAAAAGTCTTTAATTTCTTTCTTTATTTCTTCCTTGACCAAGGTATCATTGATTAGAGTATTGTTCAGTTTCCACGTGTATGTGGGTTTTCTGTTGTTTCTGTTGCTATTGAAGACCACTTTTACTCCATAGTGATCAGATAGGAGGCATGGGATTAGTTCTACATTCTTATATTTGTTGAGGTCTGTCTTGTGACCAATTATATGGTCGATTTTGGAGAAGGTACCATGAGGTGCTGAGAAAAAGGTATATTCTTTTGTTTTAGGATAGAATGTTCTATATATATCTGTTAAATCTAATTGGTCCAAAGCTTCAATAAGTTTCATTGTGTCCCTGTTTAGTTTCTGTTTTCCTGATCGGTCCATTGAGGAAAGTGCAGTGTTGAAGTCACCCACAATTCTTGTGTTAGGTGCAATGTGTGCTTTTAGTTTTAATAAAGTTTCTTTTACGAAAGAGGGTGCCCTTGCATTTGGGGCATAGATGTTCAGGATTGACAGTTCTTCTTTTTGCATTTTTCCTTTGACCAGCAAGAAGTATCCCTCAGGGTCTCTTTTGATGACTTTGGGTTGAAAGTCAATTTTATCTGATATTAAAATGGCTACTCCAGCTTGTTTCCTGAGACCATTTGCTTGTAAAATTGTCTTCCAGCCTTTTACTCTAAGGTAGTGTTTGTCTTTGACCCTGAGGTGTGTTTCCTGTAAGCAGCAAAATGTAGGGTCCTGTTTACGTATCCAGTCAGTTAGTCTGTGTCTTTTTATTGGGGCATTAAGTCCATTGATGTTAAGAGATATTAAGTAATAGTGATTGTTACTTCCTATCATTTTTGACGTTATTTTTTAAATTTGAATGCTTAACTTCTTTTGGGTTTGATGAAAGGTTACTATCTTGCTTTTTCCAGGGTGAAGTTTCCCTCCTTGTATTGGTGTTGTCCTCCTATTATCCTTTTTAGGGCCGGGTTTGTGGATAGATATTGGGTAAACTTGGTTTTGTCATGAAATATCTTAGTTTCTCCATCTATGGTGATTGAGAGTTTTGCTGGATATAGTAGTTTTGGTTGGCATTTGTGTTCTCTTAGAGTCTGCATGAGATCTGCCCAGGACCTTCTAGCCTTCATAGTCTCAGGTGAAAAGCCTGCTGTGATTCTGATAGGTCTTCCTTTATATGTTACTTGGCCTTTTTCTCTTACTGCCTTTAGTATTCTTTCTTTGTTTAGAACATTTGGTGTTTTGATTATTATGTGACGGGAAGTATTTCTGTTCTGGTCCAGTCTGTTTGGAGTTCTGTAGGCTTCTTGTATATTCATGGGCATCTCTCTCTTTAGGTTAGGGAAGTTTTCTTCCATAATTTTATTGAAGATATTTGCTGACCCTTTAAGTTGTAAATCTTCACTCTCATCTATGCCTATAATCCTTAGGTTTGGTCTTCTCATTGTGTCCTGGATTTCCTGGATATTTTGGGTTACAAGCTTTTTGCATTTTGCATTTTCTTTAACTGTTGAGTCCATGGTTTCTATGGAATCTTCAGCATCTGAGATTCTTTCTTCTATCTCTTGTATTCTGTTGTTGATATTTGCATCTCTGTCCCCTGATTTCTTCCCAAGGCTTTCTATCTCCAATGTTGTCTCCCTTTGAGTTTTCTTAGTTGTTTCTACTTCTGATTTTAGATCCTGGATGGTTTTGCTTAGCTCCTTCACTTGCATGTTTGTGTTTTCCTGTAATTCTTTAAGAGATTTTTGTGTTTCCTCTTTCATGACCTCAGCCTGTTGACCAAAGTTCTCCTGTATTTCTTTAAGAGATTTTTGTGTTTTGTCTTGCATGACCTCAGCCTGTTGACCAAAGTTCTCCTGTATTTCTTTAAGTGTTTTTTTGCATTTCCTCCTTGTTGGCTTTTGTATTCTCCTGGATTTCTTTCAATGATTTTTGTGTTTCCCTTGCAAGGGCTTCTAACTTTTGATCCATTTTCTCCTGAATTTCTTTAAGTATGTCCTTCATGTGTTCCTGTACCAGCATCATGACCAGTGATTTTAAATCCAAATCTTGTTTTACTGGTGTGATGGTGTATCCAGGACATGTTGGTAGAGGAGAATTGGGTTCAGATGTTGCCATATTGCCTTGATTTCTGTTAGTGACGTTCCTGCGTTTGCCTTTAGCCATCTAGTTCTCACTGGTGTTAGTCTTGTCAGTGCTGGACTCACCCGTGCAAGCTGCCCCTTCCCAGTTGGCCTCTGGTGCACAGCTTACCTCCTGCACTGCTTGTAGACAGGGTGCTGCTGCCCAGGCTGTTCAGATCCCAAAGCAGGCACCCGAAGGCTCCCGCTGGGGCCCCCTGGATTCACTGGAGCACACTGACTTCTCCCAGCTGGCCGCCCGGAAGCCCAGCTAGCCACTTGCAGGATTTGGAGATGTGGTGCTGCCGCCCAGGCTGATCTGGACCCGGAAGCGGAGAGAGTAGAGCTGAGGGCTTCTGCCTGAGGCCTTGCCCCAGATTGTGTCTGTTGACCAGATGGAGCCCGTGTGCACCCCCAGGGAGTGCCGATGGTGTATGCTGTTGTGACCTCCCCTGTGTTCAGCTCACTCTGCTGGGCAGCCGATCCGCCAACCGGGCTGTCGCACACAAGGTTAGCCTGGCCGCCCAGTCCCTGAGTCCAGGCAAAAGCCTGGGAGGTCAAGGTCCGAGCAAAGTTCCCCTAGGGCTATGACTGTTAATTGGGTCTGCCAGGTGACTAGGATGGCGGGCGTGTGTGCCCGCGCTCCCTGAAAGCACCGGGAGAGTCTGCTGTGCTAACAATCACCTGGGCGGGTTGACTCACAGATGGCCCACCAAGCCGCCCAGTTCTTGGGGTCAGTCCTGTGCCTTTTGGGGCCTAGACCCCTGCTTTGTTAGCCTCAGGCTATGCCTGTTACAGGTCTGCCCGCCAGAGCTCTCTGTCGTCCTACAGGCAAAATGGTGGCGGCACGCACGCAGGCCTGGGCAAAAAACCTCCTGGCTGGGTTGGCACCCCGATGGCCCCCCGACCAGCCTGGGTGCAGGCCAACGCCCGTCGGGCTCAGACCACCATGGTATTGGCCTCGGATTATGTTTGTGTACCTCAGTCTGTCCGATCCCTGGAGTACGGAACCAAGATGGATGCACCTCTCCTGACTGGTGGGAGGCCGAGTTCTGAAGTGGCTTCCATGCAGGAAAGGCGCCGCACAACTGCAGCTGCTTGCCACCCGGCTGGTCAGCGAAGGTCAGTGGTTGTGGGCGCAGGGCCTAACTGGTCCCTGTGTCGCCTTGGTTCCACTGCTGATGGCCCTTCAGCTAGAACAGCCACTGCTGCACTGCCGCCGCCGCCGCCGCCGCCGCAATAATTGGGATTTTCATATTGTATTTACAGTGTATTTAAAGTGTCTAAGTCCTCTAAGTCAAAGCATTTATTCTTTACAGAAATCTTAATCTTTAAGGATTTATAATTATGCCTATGACAAATATTGAATTATTTTTATATATATTATGAGCTATGCTTTGAATTTCATTGTCAGATGATTGTATGTGTACCTGTGCACATATGTGCATACACAAGTAATATGTGTGTATGTGGAGATTAGAAGTCCATTTGGTGTATTGCCTCTGATGACTTGCCAAAAGTATGTGTATGTGTATGTGTTTATCTGTATGTGCAGGTATGCATTCATGAATATGTGCATGGATATAGAGATCAGATCAAAGCCTCAGATGTTCTTTCTTAGTTACGTTTTATCATTTCTTTGAGGCAGCATCTCTTATTGTCTTGGAACTTCACAAAGTAGGTTAGGTTAGTTGGCCATCGAGCTCCAAGAATCAACTTTTCTTTGATTCCCATCTTGTTGCTACTGGTATTAAAGGTGTTCATATCCACATCCAGGCTTACATGGGTCCTGGCATTTTGAATTTGCTTCTTAGTGCTTGTAACCGATGCAGTTTATTGACTGATTTGTTTCTCCAGTTCTTTGATTAATTCTTGCAAATGGATATCTAATTGCTCTATAGAACAATTATATTGAAAAGATTAACTTTTATCTATTGAATTGTCTTTAGAGCTTTGCCAAAAATTAGTTGATTATCTGGATTTGTAATTGCTATTATATCTTTTCTCACTTATTAAAGAATCTTTGGTGCCTGGGATCTTTTTTATGTTGATTATTTTGGTTCCAATTCTGTACATAGAAGATATCCTATGAATTCTGTAGGAGGCAGAAAATGCTTTTAAGATTTTCATTCACATTAGAAATAGCAGCTGCTTTGAAATTACTAATTTAAATCAACCAACATGAAAAGCCTGTATTGAGACAGCAAAAGGCAGCCTATAAGCACAAGTTCTGTCTTAGGTTGGACAGGTCATAGAATTTCAGTTGCCCATCTTTGACTGTTGGCCATCATAGCACACCTTTTCCCCATATCAGAGCAAGCCACAAAGGACCTACAAATATGCACTCAGTGCATTTTTTCATAGTGATGAAAAATTGTCACAGTGATTCTATGAGCCTTGCCTAGGTGAAACCAACCTGCTTAAAATACATAGTCAGAAGTTAGGAGCAAAACAGGATTAACTAGTCTGCAGATGTCCCAAGGTATCTAATTCAGTTGCAAATTAGCAACTATCAGACACAAACCCTGGCCTCCCAGTGTGGGGGAGGTGGCTTTGAGAATCAACAGAGAGACTGTTACTTCTCAGGTAAGAGCTAGGTAAACTGGCTGATAAAGATTTTTAGCCATCCTCGTAATTGGAATCATACTTACTAGAAGAGCCAAGATCTGTGTCCACGTGACAAACCAAATCTTTCTGGCATCCATTGGGCTCTGTCTTCTTTTTGTGAAAAAAACCCACACAACCAGAATCTCTTCCTCATATTAAAACAGGGTCTAGACCATTGCATACATTAGTTAAAGGGTCCTGCCATTTAACCATGGCATGTTAGCTGGAAGTGACTGTATGCCAATGATGATCTGCTCAAGACTGACCTTTAGCATCAGCAAAAAAAATTAAAACAAATAAGCAAGATGTGCTTTTGTTGATCTTGGGGGTATAATTCCCAGTTTTTTGTCTTTAAAAGCCATTTTTTCAGAGTGTGATATGCATGCTCAACAATTCTTTGATCCATTGGGGCATAAGGAATTCCAGTTGTATGTTCAATACCAAATGCCTTACAATATGATATAAAGTTGTTGCCAGTATAAACTGGCCCACTATCTGTCTAAATGACTTTAGATAATCCCATAGCATTAAAGACTTGTAAACAATGATCAATTACATTTGTAGAGGCTTCTTTCATATGTAGAGAAGCAAAAAGAAATCCTGAACAAGTGTCAATACAAACACATATATATATTTTAATTTTCTAAATTCTGTATAGTGAGTTACATGCAGGAACTGGAGATAAGGTAAGGCAGTTCAGGCACTGCTTCACATTCATTCTTGCCTGCTCCTCAGTGATCTTATGTCAGAGCTGTAATGTGTGGCTAGAAAGATGAAACTTATTATGATCACTTCCAGACAACACGGCATCAGGATCTGTCCCTCAGATGATCTCCCTGTGCCCAATCACACGTTTAGCTGCCAATCTGTAGCTGCCCACAGCTACATCAAATGGGTTACCTGAAGAGGGAGTTGGGGATGGAAGGGAAGAACAGACTAGAAAGGACTGAGACCAAGACAAATTGATTGCTGATCAAGGCCCAGATTTTAATGGCTGACTCAGAATTTACAGTTGGGGACAAAACCCTTCTGCTGAAATTCCAGGGTCTGTTCAGGAGAACTGGTTTGGCTCCACTGCTTGGTGGTAGCAGGTGGTATGCTTAATTCAGGAAGTTGCAGATCTGGAAGAACAATAGGCTTCACCTTGGTTCTAGAGCAGCTCCACTCAGGGAAGCTCTAGGACCAAGGTAGGAAGTGCTAGCTAGCACCCAGGTCTAAAATTCCCACCCAAAGGCTGGAAGGAGGGGACCCTCTTCAAGTGCAACAAAAATTGATCCCCTATAACTAGACACTGTCTTTGGAACATTTGAGACCTTAACAAGTACATCAGCAGCAGCTGTATATCACACCATAGAAATATTGGTACCTCTCAATGGTGGGAAAAATGAAACTAATATTTGCCATACTCTTATAGTAGAGTTAGATTGGACATTAATTGTGTTTGACACCTGATGATCTGCCCTGAAAATATACATGCAAGTAACAATATACAGATTGAGAAGATTGGATTTAGGACTATATATAAAAATACATATATGCATATAACAATTAATTTAAAGAAAACACAATTTTAAATGAAAGTAAGGAGGAATATATATATGGGATGGCTTGAGGGAAGAAAAGGAAAAGAAGAAATGGGAGTATAATCTCAAAACCACAAAAATACCTTTGATTCATATTTTATATTTCTATCTTAAAGGTTATAAATGAAACCTCAAAATTTGTAAGGACAAATGTGTATACAGAAGAAAATGTTTATTTCTGTGAAGACAACAAATTTTGCCTAGCCTTCATAGCATCCTGGCAATTCAGTTAGGTTAGAATGAACTCTGATAGTATAATTGTGATTGTAATATTTACTAGTACCCCAAAAGGATTTACAATTCTAGGAATTGTTTTTTCGACCCAATCATTATCATTGCGTGTCTTTCTGGGATGCTCAGAAAGGGTATGAAGTCACACCAGGTCCTCCACTTAGAAGAGGGTCAGATTTGGATCTTGACACTACTTATTAACAGCAACACAGAGGAGACATTCTTTCAATTTGAATGTCTCAGAGAGTCGATGGCAAATCACAAAACAGTCTTGTAAGATGCTAAGACTTTCAGGGGTTGATATTTCAATTGCTTTCTTTTGAAAGATGTATGTTTCACACACACACACACACACACACACACACACATACACACACACACACTTTTCCTACTTATGTGAACTGCATGTATGCTTGCCACCCACAGTGTCCAAAAGAGAGTGTTGGATTCCTTGAAACTGGAATTCCAGACTGAGCTACCATATGGATGCTAGGAACCAAAGCTAGGTCCCCTGTAGGAACAGAACCTCTTAACCACTTAACCTCTTAACCACAGAACCTCTTAACCACTGCACCATCGCCCTAGCTACCAGGTCTCTCTAATCTTGGCTCAGATGTTACCACTGAGAGATATAGAGGAAGTTTAATTCAGCAATATGGCTACTCTGATCACATCCAAAGACTTTCAAGGTCTGTGTGATCCAGATGAAAGGCAGTCATGTCACATACCTTTAATCCCCCATAATTACATCTAATCGAGAGGCAGACAAAGAGATGTGTCAGAGAGAGATTTGATAGAAGAAGTCTGAGATAGGACATGCTCAACTCTCTGGAGAACAGGACAGGAAGGAGAAATTATTTAAGAGCAGCAGAGGGAGGCAAGTCAGTCATTTGGCAGTCAGGGCAGTGAGTGTAGTGCAATGGGGTTGAGTTCAGTGCAGGTCAGCAGAGGTCAGCAGAGCAGGGCTAGTTAGTCTGAGGCCAAGCAGAGTAATTCAGTGAGAAACTGAGAGAATCTTGATTAAATCACTCAGTGTGGAGAAGAGTTTGAGCCAAAAAAGCTGAGTTGACCCATACAGCCAGAGTTCAGAAAGAACTAGCAAGTGTGAGCGTATTCAGCATAGGTCTCAAGATGATGATTACATCAGGCAAATAAAAGTTGCTTTTATAGAGAAAGGATGTGGTCATGGTAGATCTTGACAGATGGAATTTAGAATCACCATGAAAACAACTATCTGGACATTTAATTTAGTTGGGGTTTCTTTTTCTATGACAAAGCTAGGTACCTCAGCAAAGAAAACTTTAAATTATTCTTACTGTTTCAGAGGGTTAGAGCTCATGGCAGCAAAGACTTGGCAGCAGAAACAACGGAGGGGTCACATCCTGATCTACAAGTAAGATGCAGAGAGAAAACATCAGGAATGCCACAGTCTTTTGAAATCCCAAAACATACCTCCAATGACACAGCTCCTCTGACAAGGTTTTATCTTCTAATCCTTCCCAAACAGTTCCAGTAAATGGGGACCAACTATTTAATATATGCACTTATGGAGGTCACTATTTAAAACATTACAGCACATCTCTGGGAGAGATTCTTTTGGATTAAGTTAATTAATATGTAAATGTGGACATTACTGTTGCATAAGGTGCAATCTTTGACAAATGTAAAGGAAGAATGGAAGCTGAGCAGATACATCCACCACTCTCATCAGATTCTGATTGTTGTTGCAACATAGTCACCTGTTCCTTGCTCTTTCTCGGTCATGCCTTTTCTGCCATGATGGACTGTCTTTTTGGAACTGGAAGCCACAAAAGTGGCTTCCTTTCATTGGTGCTTTTGTCATACATTATTGTTGCAGCAATGACACAAAGGCAAGGCAAGTGGTGAGGCCATGCTTCAGTCTCTGTTACTGAATGCTAGTTGCCTATGACTGTCATCAGGTGGGAAGTCTCAACTATGACTGTTCCTTTTTTGCAACTTGTTCTCAGCCTAACATCTAGATTAGGAAACTCTGGTTTTAAACCCAGGTAACTGTTTTGAGGCTTGATAGCAGGGTTAGAAAAAAATACACTGAGAATGGAGGCTGTCAATCAATCAGACTCACATAGACACATTATATGAACAGTGAGTGGGTTTATATTCTAAACAATCAGAACGCAAGCAGGAAAAATATGATTGATCTGGCTACTAAGATAAGCTACTTTGTGGTTTTCTAAATATCAAATCAACCTCTAAAATCTCTTGTGTTAGTATTTCATAGCATTATCATGAAATAACAATCATGGAGTACTCTACAATATTTTTATCATAATATTTAGAGTTCTGGAAATTGAAGCAAGGACTCATTCATACTGAGAAAACTTTATACTACCAAATGACACAGCTCCAATCCATTACCTACTTTTGATCCTTGCATATATTTCTGTGTGAAGTGTTTTTGTTTTGTTTTGCTTTGTTTTTAATATATTTGTGGTCAATAATCCTATTTAACTCTGAAATCAGTTTATCCAACTTCTTCCAGGCTTCTAGTATCTACATATTTCCGTGTCATTTGTTAAACCTTAAAAGTCATTCTTTTAGTAACATAATTCAAACAAGCATAATTAATTTACACTAGTACTCAAAGCTATAATGATGTAATTGTACTGGTTTATTTCTGCTAAATATGATTTTGATACCCAGATCTGCAAAAGCTGAACATCTTTCTTCTAATTATGAACTTAAGGAGGCAAATGGGCAATGCTTAATTGTTATATTGCTCCAGGTTCTTTATCCAGTAGAAATATACTTGTCAGAATGGCCTCACCCAAGATGTTTATTGGTGTACAAGTTTTTCTATATGTATACTGTAGTATATTGCATTATGGATTTTTTTTTTTTTAGCTTTGCTTCCCATCGACTTCAAACTTATCAAGTCTTTGATAAAGTCCATTTAACTTGCACATTATTAAGAAATCCACACACACTACTAGGGTCACAGAAGAGCAGGGCAGGTTGAATAAACTTTACATAAGTCAAGGAGTGAGGCCATCCTGCTTTAATTACACCACATTTCACGATCATATTAATTTTACTGGGGCCCTGCCTTAAGACTCTATCTTGTCATTTTTTTCTGAAAAGTACACGAAGAGGGGAGACAGATGAAGGTGGAAGCAGAGGACACTAAAGATGAAACACATGGAAGCTGAGACTGCTCCAGTTTCCTTCCCACTTTCTCTCACCTTGTCTTTCATAGCTCTTAAAATGTGAGATGTGAGAGGAAAGAAAAGGTACCGAGGTCTTAGTTCATCACACGCTAACAAATGTTCCTCTAGGTTTTTCAAACCACACTTTTGTTGAAGTCAGTTTACTCTGTAGAATATTCTTCTCAAATTGTTCACTGAGTTAAAGCACAACCTTGCTATTATTTCCAAAATTAAATATTTTAAGATGCAGTTTTTAGTGATGATCACAGCCAACTTCAGTGCTTCCGATGTGAAGAGGTTTTGCTTTCAGAGTACATATTTTAATCTATTCACAGATGTTCATTTAAAAACTTCACCAAAGAATACTTCAGACTTAATGTACCATTTTGGAAATTAAATCATTTCATGTCTTACAGGAAGTTGATTAATATACAAAGAACTGAACTGAATATGAAGCAGAGAGGCAAGCTTGCTGTTGTAGTGGAAACTAATGAGAAGACGATCCAAAACAAACAAAACAACCCTGCAAGCCCATCAGCATATATAAGATGAAGGTTTAAAATTTCTAACAAAACGCTGCAATGAAAAGGAATAAGAGACGTATCCAAGTGTATCGTTCAGCTTCAAGAAGTACACGTCTTAGAAATATGTTTTAGGAAAAGTTTATTTAAAGTTAAAAAAGTATTTTTTTAAAAAAAATAAATAGCTATTACACAAAATTTCCTTGAGAAGTTTTACTTCTATGGTTAAGTTCTTCAAATCACATTTCCTTTCTTGAGTTAAAAATAAAAAGGCCTTGCTAGGCCTGGTGGCATAAGAGTTTAATCCCAGCACTAAGGAAGCAAAGGCAGGCCTTAGCTTCATCTTCAGAGTTTTATAAAATGTTCTCAACTCTGGGTTTGAGACTAGCCTGGGCTACAGGGTGATTCCAGGACAGCCAGAGCTATACAAAGGAACTCACTCTTAAAAAAACAGCATCTACTAACCTACCTACAGAGCACCAGTGTTTCTGGGATTATGTATTTACGTTCATTTTAGTTTCCAAATTTGTAGATATTGATATCTTGCAGTATATCAGTTACTTTTCTTTCTGCTGTATCTGAGCAAAGGAATTTAAAGAATGAGGTGAGAAAGAATTAATTTTGGCTTAGAGTTCAAGAGTTCACTATGGCAGGAAAATATGGAGAGTGGAGGTTGAGGCAATTGATGAACTTCATCTATTGGGGAAAAAAAAAAGAAAACAGAAACAATAAATGCCAGTGATTAGCACCACTTTTCATTTTGAATTCATTCTGCCATGCAGATTTATGGGATGGTGCCACCCATATCCAGGGCTGGCCTTCCCACCTTAGTTAAACGTCTAGAAACAGCTTTCACAGACAAATCTAGAGATGTGTTTCCATGGTGATTCTAAATCCTGTTGAGTTGATAATAGTGATTAACCATTATATGCAAATGTCTCTAAATTTACTGATTCAAGTGAGACTCACTCTGAAATGTTACTGTATTAGTTATTATTCTGTAGTGGTAAAATACCATGACCAAAGCAAGTTACAAAAAATAAGTTTACTTACAAGCCTATGGGAAATTAATTATTGAAGATTTTTATAACTCAACATATAAACTACAAGGCTACTCCTCTTGAGGCACTATTGTAATAATGAACATCTTAACAGTTGTTTTCTAACAACTGAATTTGCTGAAACCATTTTATAAAAGTTTGAAGACTAGGCTTAAGCTGCAGTTGAGACCTCAAGGTGTTGAAGGTGGCAGAACTATGGGTTTGTGAAGAAAGAAAGGAAAAGGCATGGTGTGTGGAATCAGCCTAAAAGAGAGGCTGCACATGCTATAGGGTGAGAGCTGCTATGATCTCTCCTTGCTAGGATATCCTCCACCTTCATTTTTGAAATGAAGGTGTTCCTGATAACATGCCTTTCCTCTCATGATGGACTATATTCTTATGGAAATGTAAAGCAAAATAAACTCTATGTCCCTTAAGTTCCTTTTGTAAGGGTACTTTATTACAAAAAAAAAAAAACTAGTACAGAAAATGTGTATTTCCTTTGATGTCAGCAATTTATCTTGTGTACAATAACATAATGATAACACAAAATTACAAAAATGAGTTGAAGGGTATTTAAAGAAATAAAATGATATTTATGTCAACATTGATTGAAAAAAAGGAAGTTATAAAATTGTACACATAGCCTGATGTTCTTATTATACAGTAAGACTAGATGGTGAGATACAAGGAGAAATGTTAAAAACTAGTGGACATGTTTCCTGTTAGCTTTATCCTAAATTTTTTGAAAAGAATATGTATAAATTATCCAACAGCATGATATCTTCAAAGAGAACAGCCCATTTTTTCCCTAAAGATAAACACTAAAAGCATATTTTAGAGAATATTGAGAATCAAAAGTAAAGGATATTACAATATGAAGATGACTAAAGGACAGATTATTTTTTTGTACTATTGAGATTCAGAAATGTACTGAAATATGACATCATGTCACTTGATAGAAGAGCAGACACATGATATCAATCTCTCTTCTTCTTAAAGTAGGTTATACATTGTGTGTGTGTGTGTGTATGTGTGTGTGTGTCTGCAGTACCTGTGTGTGATTTACGTTTGTATGTGTGAGTGGGAACACACACGAAGATCAGAGAACAATGCTGAATGTCAGTCTTTGCCTTTCACCTTGTCTTGGGCAGGTTCCATTTTTGTTCACAGCTGCATATGCCAGACTGGCTAGTATATGAGTCTATTACAGTGAGCCTTCTGTCTCCACTTTCCATTTCTCTGTAGGGGCACACAAGGATTATGGATGCTTGATGTATTGTGTTTGGCTTTTTTTCGTGGGTTCTGGAGACTTAAACTCAGTTTGCCAGACTTATTCTGCAAGCACTTTAACCACAGACCTATGTCCTCTGCAGGAGTTTCCTCAAGCAATTCATAAAGCTTTCACAGAAAAGATTCCTTAACTATATACCCAGAGGAAAGAGAGTGGTATGTCTGAAGACACAAGGACCCAAACAAAAATCTGAACAAACAGGCTTTGCTAAGCCCCATACTCCATTCATCCTGGTTTATTTAGATCTCATTCTCTTTGTCTGGGATCTCTGTGGTCTGTAGTGTCTGGTAAAGTAAACTTCCGTGTCTTTTCTTTTATGGATTAAAATTAGCAAGAGAAATCCTGAATCTATGTTTTTTGGATTGTGACTCTGTTTTTGGGAACTTTCCTGACCATTTCCCTCAAGGGACCTTGTATTGCTTCCTTCTTTGTGTCTTGCAATCTTGGCTTGATTATCTTCTCATAAGGGCAACATAGGGAGGAAGTTTTAGATTGCAGTGAATGACTTGGGTACTGTTAATATGACCAGATAGGAACATGGGTTGCATGCAGTTTGTGATTAAGGTGTTGATTCTTGTCATCTTAAAGGTGTCATTTTTTTTTTGTCTTTCAGATTCTGTGGGATTATCAAGAGCTGCATATTACTTTATAAAGTATTTGGAGGACATGGGCTGAATCTATAATTAATAAATGGTTGATTGGACTTAGTGTGAAGTCACTGGATAGATTTTGGTGTATTTGAAAATATTCCTTTAAAAAAGACTCAAGAAATGCTATGGGTTCTGAGTTGTGAACAGCTAGGGATACACATGGAGATCCTTCCTCAACGCAATAGCTTCTTCCTTTGCTCTTCTTTTTATAGCATGTTTATGCATGGGAAAAAAAGATACATTTGATTCTCAGTACTCCCTAAAATATACATTGGTGTTTTTCTTTAGGAAAAGATTTGCTACTCTCTTTGAAGATATCATGCTTTTGGATCATTTATACATACCCTTTTCAAAAAATTAGGGAGAAAAAACTAAGAGGAAACATTTCCAGTAATTTTTAAAGCTTCTCATCTACTTATACAAGAGAACAAAGTTATGTTCTGGACAGTGACAAAACTATACTCCAAGTTGTGTAGATTACATATTAAAGGGTAAACATACACCTAAAAGAAATTTTTAGAGGTAGGAGGCAGTTTAAAAATCATTATATGAATTTGTCTTTAACAGGTCACACAGCACATCTGTGATAATAATTACCTAGATAACTAGTGAAATAAATAAGAACAAGCCTCTAAATAGCCGTTTCTCTTACATCATGGCTTTCACCACATAAAACACCATCCCTCTCAAATGAAATGGACGGAGATTGTCCTCCAAATACACATTCTATCTGCAAATTGACTCCAAGTAAATCTAAAGAGTTAGGAAACCGCTAGCAGACAAGGTGAATTATGCAGTTGTTTATTCTTCTTCTACTCGCATCAGTTCTCATGGTTTTACTTTTGCCTGGCCCTACAATAGGAATGACATGAAATCAAGAGCGATTGAAGAAACTTTTAGCAAATCGAGAATGGTAGGTGTTTGTTTGGTTCTGCATGTGTTAAAACTGTGGCCTTGGAGGAAGCTATGTGAGTTATGTCTCTTTCTTCATCTTTAAAATCAAGTGTTTAGGAATGATCTCTCATTTGGGGTTTGCGGCCACCCTCCCATCTCCAAAATTTTAACTCAGAATTGCTCATGTCTAAAGGAAATACAGGGACAAAGAGTGGAACAGAGACTAAAGGAAAGGCCATCCAGAGACTGCCCCACCTGGGGATCCATCCCACGTGTGGATATGAAACCCAGACACTATTGCTGATGCCAAGGTGTGCTTGCTGACAGGAGCCTGATACAGATGTTTCCTGAGAGGCTCCGCCAGAGCCTGAACAAGCCAGATATGGATGCTCACAGCCAACCATTGAACTGAGCACAGGAACCTTAATGGAAGAGTTAGGGGAAGGACTAAAGGAGCTGAAGGGTCCTTATCTGGAATCAGTGGGAGGCGAGGCCCTGGGTCCTGTGAAGGCTTGATGCCCCAGTATAGAGGAATGCTAGGGCAGAGAGGCAGGGGTAGGTGGTTTGTTGGGTGGAAGGTTGGATGAGGGATCACCCTCATGGAAGCAGGGTAAGGGGGCATAGTTTAGGAGGGGTTGAGGAAGGAAAACTGGGAAAGGGGATAACATTTGAAATGTAAATAAATAAAATATTCAATTAAAAACAGACAAAAAAAGCAGGTGAGATTGAGTGAGAAGGTTAAAATGTGTCTAAGAACTAAAGAACAGTCTAGTGGGATGCAGAGTGCAGATAATCTGCAAAAGGAGTTTACAAAGAGGCGAGATGGAGGTCATTCGTCAGGTCAGATATCTCTTCTGCATGTGAGGAATTGATCTCTTTAGTTGTAAAATTAATGAAAAGGTCTTTGGAGCTGAACTGATGTTTTCCATGGTATCCTCTGTATCCACACCCCCAGTATCTGTACATATCAGTTTACAGAATGAATGTGTGAAAACCAAGAGAATGTTGTTTTCTTAAATGCTATCAGAGGTATATTTGACTGATGATTTTCATAATATTTATAAGCGAGTATTTAATTCTTTTCCTATTATGGGTTCACAAGGTGGGTTTATTATAGTTCTGTTTTAATTGAAGCTTCCAGGAGATCTGCATCCTGGTCACAGATTATTGCCCTGTCCATCTGGGAATATATTTATTTTATTGATACATAACATTCATTTCATGTCTGATTTTAGGAAGATCTTAAAGTGGCTATATTTAAAAGTCTTACCTTTAAAATGACCTATCCAGAAGTCGCCCAAGCTTGACTCTGCTTCAGGTTCACATCAGGCTGAGAAGTCTCTGGAAATATATACCAGGATGAAAACCCACTGCAGTATGCCCCAAACCATTAAAAGTCACAGGTATTTGGTATTTTAGTTTTCACACTATATTAATTGTATGCCTTGTATTTCAGTTTTATCTTTCTGCTTTCTAAAATAACAGCATTATTTCAAACAATCCCCCCCCTCACTCTTTCTGGAAAAGGAAAAATTCCTTAATACATTAGGGGGAAAATAGATCAAAGAGATTTCATTGCAAATGAGTCCATGGATGCTGGTGAGTTAGTTGGGGTACCATGCTCTGGGTTTCAGCAATAACTGCTCCCTGGGTTGCTGCTCTTGGAGAGATCTGACCTGTGGCGACAGGCTGCTGGCATGATTTAAGGCGTCAGTTCTGGCATGTTGCTGATGCTAACACAGAGCCTGGAGTCGTGCAGCAACCAGTAAAAAGCTTGCTTGCCCTGGATCCTGTATGGAACCCGTGTAGAGAAAGTCAACGAACAATTGAAATCTGTAGACTTTGCTTGAAACTTTGCTGTGGTTGTGATTGCATGTGGGAGACACTTGTATCAGACTGAGGAAAACATTGGAGGCAGTTCATATAGAAGGAAAGGATTGCAGTGTTAACTAGTGACTGTGGAAGGCATTGTGGTGCTTTGTTTATGAGATGTAAAGAAAGTGCCTCTAATGTGGGATGTCACTAGATGTCACTCTGCATTCCCGCTATTTGGCTGTCTAAAGATTGCAGCAGCCTTGCCATTTTCCTACCAATACTTTGTACAGAATCCGAAGAGACAATGCCACACGCGTGTGAGGAACAGGGAACTGCTGACGGAATGTCAATTTCTGAGTGTGTGACTTCCATTGATCACTCATTATTGACATAAATGTCCCCAGTGTTTTTGCTTTTCACTTTCAACTCTTTCCCTGCTATAATTTCCAGGCATCTGAACAGCAAAGCCTTGAAGAAGGGGATGATTCAGGTCTCACAGGATGTTTTACAAACGACTTTGACCTCTGGAAGAAATCACAGATATTTTTCATAAAGACTCAACAACTGCTTTTAATAAAAATTCAAATACCCACGCAGAAAAGCAAGTATATTCTTTTCATATTTAAAAGAGTTCATTCTCACCTATCTGAATTTATAAATAGCTAGGAGGATGGTAGATGAGAAAAAAATCTTGCATTTTCTTTGTGATGTTTTATAAATCCATACACTTTATTTGGTGTACAGCTAAGTAAAATCGTAGAGTCTCCTCACCCAAGGGCAGCAAATGACGTGCTATACAGTAGCCTGTGATTGTGGACACATGGCTTTATTTCTTTTAGCTTTGTATACATTAATTAGGGATACATAATCAGAGCCGAGTGCAGAGGCAGCTAAATAAACAAATGACACTGTGGAAAGGTCTTTCTGCATACTAATCATATCCCACATCTGCAAGCAACAGCTCTATAAATCGATTTGCTCTTTCACATCAAAAGACAAACAGTGGTGCGAGTCAGCAGTTCTTTTGTCAAAGTCACAGAGATGGCTGTTCTTCACAAACACATCTTTACAAAGCAGGATCCAACCATCTGATGATTAGCATTATTGGCAACTCTTCAAAGAAGACTCACCAAGTGATTTGCTATTGGACTGGTCACCAGTTTTATGATGCTTCTTCATAACAATCTAAGCGAAATGACTGGCATTTGAATTCTTGCTTTGAGGATGAGAAACCTAGTATAAGGGAAAAAGTCTTCAGACTTTATGGCCTGTGTTGTATGTGTGTGTGTGTGTGTGTGTTATGTGCTAGCACAGGGAACAGTTAACCAAATGAGACATAAAGTGCAGGATGATAGAAATATGGAAGCAAAGAGAAAGAGTTCTTGCTTGTCTCGTTGGTGTTGAATGCATAAAGGCCAAGTTTCAGTGAGTTTTGATATCCTATTTTCTCCACTGCTTGGGAACAAAAGATGAGCTTACACTGAAGAAAACCAAGGTGGTTCCCCTTGAGCTAGATGATGCTTTACATTTGACGGGCTAGAAGCAGGATAAAAGAGAAAAAGAAAAAAGAAATTTGTCTCAGAGAAGCCTGCATGGCCCATAGAGACAGGAATAGCTAGGACAATTGCCATGGCACCAGGTTAGTGACACCCAGGTATCATTAGTGAACCTTTGCCTTTATTATTTATTTTATTTAAATTAAGGTATATGAATGTTTGAATGTATATGTCTGTGCGTCAGGCATCTGTCTAATGCCCCAGAAGGTCAGAATAGGATGCCAAATTCCCTGAAACTGGAGTTATAGATAGTTGGGAGGAGCCACGTGGGTGCTGGGAATTGAACCCAGGTCCTTTGGAAGAGAAGCCAGTGCTCTTAACCATTAAGCCATCTCTGCATCCCCATCACTAGTATTTCTAACCAAAGAAACTTAAGATTTCAGTAACGTTTTACACATATGATATTTCCTGTTTTATCAATATCATAACTTTTTTAGTTAGTGTTTTATAGTTTGTAGATAGAACATCACTGAGAGGTGACATATTCCTAAAATTAAGGAATACAGTACTACCATTACTCCAGATTAAACTTGATTCATTTCAGACATGTAACTCAATGATATTCTTCTTTTCTATTTTTCCTTTATGTATCCAAGTATGTATATTTGAGCATGTATGTGAGGTATGTGTGTGCATGCCTGTGTGAGTGATGTGTGTGTGATGTGTGTTTTATATGTATGTGTGTGCGCCTAGAAAAATCTCAGTTGTCAACCTAAGGAACACTATTTACATCTTTTGAGAAAGTGTCTTTCACTAGCTTGGAACTCTCTAGTGGGCTAGAGTCTTCCCTGTTGGAATTATTGTGGTCATGTATCTCTATGCCCAGATTTTGACATGCATGCTGAGAATACAAATTCAGGTCCTCATGAGTAAGACAAATGATTTACCAATGAGCAACCTCCTCAGTCTCTTTCACAGTGGAGTTTGGTATCAAATACAAAATGTTAAGAAATCCTCATGACTATTATAAATAAGGCTGCTATGAACATAGTGGAGCATGTGTCCTTATTGCATGCTGGGGAATCCTCTGGGTATATGCCCAGGAATGATATAGCAGGGTCCTCCAGAAGTGTCATGCCCAGTTTTCTGAGGAACTGCCAGACTGATTTCCAGAGTGCTTGTACTAGCTTGCATTCGCACCAGCAGTGGAGGAGTGTTCCTTCTTCTCCACATCCTCTCTAGCACCTGCTATCTCCTGAGTTTTTAATCTTAGCCATTCTGACTGCTGTGAGGTGAAATCTCAGGTTTGTTTTGATTTGCATTTCCCTAATGACTAATGATGTTGAACATTTCTACCCAGATGTCCCCCAATGGAGGAATGGATACAGAAAATATGGTATATTTGCACAATGGAATACTACTCAGCAATTAAAAACAATGAATTTATGAAATTCTTAGGCAAATGGCTGGAACTGGAAAATATCATCCTAAGTCAGGTAACCCAATCACAAAAGAACACACGTGGAATGCAGTCACTGATAAGTGGATATTAGCCCAGAAGGTCTGAATACCCAAGACACAATTCACATATCAAATGATTCCCAAGAAGAAGGAAGGAGAGCGCCCTGGTCCTGGAAAGGCTTGATGCAGCCATGTAAGGAATCACCAGGACAGATAAGTGGAAGGGGGTTGATTGGGGAACAGGCAGAGGGAAGAGGGCTTATGGGACTTATGGGGGGGGGACTGGGAAAGGGGAAATCACTTGGAATGTAAACAGAGAATATAGAAAAAAATAAAAAATGAAAAAATAAAAAGAAATCCTCATGACACAGTCACGAGTTTAAGCTACAAATTGCTTCTTTTTTATTGCCAAATGAAGAGTACTTGCTTTGGAGGAATCTTCAGGTACTGCCACACAGCATCAGAGAGCTTGCTTTAGAGCCCAAGCTTTTACTTGAAGAAACACGCTGAGTGTTATTGCGCAGAGGCTGGGCTCAAAGGTTGGTACATTAAGTAATGAGTACTCAACATGGGCCAGGAACTCAAGCAGATAGTGCCTCAATTTCCTACCTGTTAAATGGAGGTCCAAAATATTGACTTATGACTGAAGAGTATTCTGAAGATTAGCTAATAAAGGACAATGGGAAAGCAGCGTGCGATGCTAAAGTGCTATATAAATGATAGATTGTTATCACCATCACTACTAATAATTATAACCATCATAAAAAGTGAATGATTCGGCTGTGGAGAGCTTCAGTCTCCCTGAGAAGTTATTTTTTTTTTTTTAGTCTGTTTTCATGCTTTAACTGGTCCTTCGAGCTGCTTAATTGAATGAAAGCGAGGGTTTCCGTGCTCTTAGAATTCGTGGCTATCCTGTGGAATCCTCCCGATGAAAATCAGAAGTGCTTAAGACTGTCACTTGTGTGGGTCTTACTCTAGGAAATCATTCTTGTTGTCAGAGTATTTTAAGAAAACGATAAGTACTTACAATTATTTCTCCACTTTTGTCTAAAACAAAACAAAACAAAACAACAACCCGCATGTGTTGCTTGTGGAAAATAAAAATTCAGGAACAGAAGTCATACATCCCTCTCACAAAACACCCCTATTCTAGTCATCATATATCTTTACCCTCGTCACACAAAATTCAACATGCATTCTAACCTAGTTTATTATTAAAAGCAAAATTAGAATGGATAGGGCAGCAAACATAAGACCCGATCAGTTTTGCCTATTATTGGCTGCAAAACAAGTTTATTTTCCCCTTGGGGGTAAGATTTAAGAGCTCAATGGAGACAAGCCATTTCTCCAACCTTTGGCTTAGGCAGAGCAGATCAACAGCTCAGAATTGGAACACCGCGAGCACTGTGCCTGAGAACATGTTGGCCCATTGCATGTTGGGATGCACTTCTACAACGCGCTCAAGGACAGAAAGAGAGAACACTTATATATTTTACATGCAGCCGGCCTTTGAATTATAGGTGAGCAGCAAGGGACCCAGATGGCTAAGAGTCACAGTTGGCCAGTCCCTGGAGGCTCAGGAAGGCTGCTTGTCTGTGCGTGTCTCACTGGTATTGCAACTGAGGGGCTTGGGGAGACAGCTGATCCTGGGTTTTGTATCACGGGGCAACATGACACAGTGAGCTACTTCATCAAAGTTATCCTATTTCTGGAAGGTTCTGGAATAGAGCCTAGGTTCTTTCAGTCACTGCTTCTCTCTCTCTGAGCGCTTCACTCCAGCTCATTTTACAGTGACAGTTATATTATACTACTGAGAAGTATAAGAGAGGTTGGGGAAAATAGCCACATCAGTACAGGAAAAGCCTACAAAAGTTACCACAGAATCTTCTGAAAGCTCACTTTCTCACAGGTTTGACACTTAGGATCGAAAGACTCAAACATCTGGGGACTCGTCATATCTCAGGTCCTTTTCTGTGTGAGTGGGTTCCTGGCATATGCTCTCTTCAGCACCGTAGCCTTCAGATAGACTTCCTCTGCATTGGCTGTAGGATATGAGACAATGTGTTATGAGAAAAAGTGCAGGGGGGGTGGGATCAAAGTGGAAGGCCATTGAAAGTCACGCGGCTTCACTGTCTTGTTCATCTTGGGCTATGATAACTAATACCACTGATGGGATGGCTTAGGCAGTATCCTCTATTTTACATACTTCTGGAAGTTCATAGCCTGAAGTCAGGTTGCCTGTATGGTCAAATTTTTGGTGAGGGCTCTCTACCTGGTTTGCAGGTGGCTCCATCTATCTGTTCCTCTTCATAGCAGAGACAGAAAACATTGGAGTTTCTCTGCCTCTAAAGTCCCTAATTGCATTTGGAAACTTCAGTACCATAACACATCGGAACCTACTTATCTACCATAGGCACCTTCTAGCGCCATAATATTTCCAAGTTTGTTGTGCCCTGTTTCTTCAGTGTGGATACAATGTAACCAGCCGCCTTGGTATCCCTGCAAGGGTAGAATATACAGTGAACTGTGAGGCAAAGGAACTCTTTTCTTGAGCTGCTTTTGTCAGGGTATTTTTGTCACAGCAACATGTTAATTTTTAATAGTCCATTTTCATCATATGATGCCCATTGCACCTACCACCGCTACAAGGAAGTCGGTCATTTTTTAAGCCTTATTTAATCTGATCATGGCTGTGCAAAGACAAACCCAAAGCTGAAGTGTTGAATGCTCAAAGTTCTGCCTTTGATTATTCCGTGGCACTTTAAAAACAAATAAGCAGATGTAATCCTTCTCTCTTTGGCTCCTAAGTATTTGGGATTTGGAATTATAGTCCTATATCATCAGTCCTGGCTCCTCCACAGATTCCAAAGGGAAGGAGACAGTCATTTTTGTTCAACCTTTAATGTAGTGAGTGTGTTAGATGCTTTTATGTTGCCTTGACCGTAAAACTTAACTTAGGAACAAAATGTCTTATTTGGGCTCACAGTCTGAGAGTCTTTCAGTTCACTGCTGCAGTGGCTGCCAGTTCCTGGTGATGTTAGGGTGCGGGAGAAGCTTTTCATGTCATCTCATCTACCTCTGTCACAGACGTTGCTCCTCCCAGAGATTCCATGCAAATCAAAAGCAGGGCATGTGGGGTAACTTTCAGAATCAATTCATAATGTACAGAAAGCATTTTCAACTTAAATGAGGTCGGGGAATGGCATGGCAAGTTTGACTCTTTTGTGTTTATTCCTGAAATTGAATACAAATTACATAGACATTCCTCACATAAGAGTCTGTGTTTGTTTTGGAAAGCACTGATGAAGACGTTATCAGTGCTACAGCAGAGAACTCAGGACACCTAGCCTCTAATATCTGAAGAATAAATTGTCTGCCACCCCACAAGCTACAGTGCAACACTGGGTTAACCATTTAATTTTATATAGTACTACATGTTTTCCCCCAGTGGGCCAAGCATTTCTATTGCAGTTCACTGTAGATTCTTACCTACCTCCAGAATTCTATGACTTTGAAGATGAAACTATTTTTTTTAAAGACTGTATGTATGCTGAGCTAATAGCTATAGGAAGAAAATATATTGTGCTTGTATACATAAATGTAAGTGTGTGTGTGTGTGTGTGCGTGGTTTGTGGTATCATGTTGACTCTGCAGGATTATAAGTAACATCAGACCCTTCCTGAGTCCACTTAGAATGGCATCTCTGTTTCTTTTTTTTTTTTAATTTTTTTTAATTTTATTCAATATATTTTTTATTTATATTTCAAATGATTTTCCCTTTTCTAGTCCCCCCCCCACACTCACATAAGCCCCCTTCCCTCCATGTTTAGTTTGATACTGAATCTTTTGGTCAAGTATAGAACTTCTCCCTTTAACATGTTTTTTCTTTGAAAACTAGTGCCACGGAAACTATGAGAGACACAGAAGACAATTTAAATATATACCATTTTGCAACATTGTTTCCTAGACCTGGTACAAAAGAAAAAAAAAAGCACAGAAATCTTCAGAAATACTCATCAAATAAAAGGCATCCATTCCCTCTCAGGTATAGAAGCTATGTTATCAGTGGGTCTTCTTTGCTTCAGGTCCTCGGCACCAGTGTGTCGCTGGCAGGCTTCGCTGTGTCCTTCCGTGGTTCTCTTTCTGTGTGCATGCCTCCTGCTGTAGATACAGTATTGTGTGCTTAATTTTCCCCTCCTTATTCAATGCTGGTTAGGCTGGACTCAGACTTGTCTTCAGGATACATTTAGCCTTGTTACCTCGGCAAGCCTCTGTGTACAAGCACATTTCTATTCTGAGATACTTCTGGTTACCACTGCAATACATGAATTTTGGGAAGACACACTTAAGACCCTAATAAACACGTAATACATTTAAAAACATTTGTCTGTCAATCTTTGTTTCACTAAGTTGTGATGGTTACTTTTCAAATACACTTAGCTTATATGTAACACTTAAAAGTACTGCGATTGAATGAATTGGTTCCTTTGGGACTTGGAAAAGAAAGCTATTGGAAAACCTTCAGAGGGAGATTTGAACTGCAGCTGGTCCAGGCCCCACAGTGCAGCTTCAACTTGTTTAGCCACAACCTGCTCAAGTGAAAAGTGAAAGCAAAGTTTCTGTCTTCATTGGCCTTTCTATAGCCAACTTCCTTTATAGCTAAATATTAGGACACAGCAGTATTTCCACCATCATGAACTAGAAATCAGAATTTAGGGTTAAAACTCACACTGTTAAAAGCATGTTGGCAATTGAGATATACACTTTGTACTCTCATTATCAGACAGAGCAATGATACGGGAAGAAGCCCATTATCGACTGCTCAAAATTAATTTTTAATAACTTGCCTGCATCTACTTCTAATTTTTATAGTGCCCCATAAACACAGGGATTTAACTTGTGTGGTGTCTTAATGAACAAGTTATACTGAAAGGGAAAATGGACAGAGTCAGGCACTGTCTAAAAACCAGATTTTAATGGTATTGCTGGCTAGTTTAAAGCAAGATATGAACACTGGAGTGTGAAGCAAGAATAAGTGAGATAACTTTATACTTTTGTTCTTTAAGATGAAGTGAAGGAAAGGGTGAAATTTTCCAAAGTAACTTGTGGGCTGTTTATTAGAATGCTGTATTCAGCAGAAGTATGGTTCTATTACATTATTTTTTCTACAGATGCTTGAGAGATAACATGGTGGCCAAGAGTCTGGCTCAGTGACACAGAATGCTGGCTAGGTTAATCCATTAGAAACAAAGGAAAAAGTGCAATTGCTTAGACCAACAATAGATCAACACCTGTTACAAGGAAGCATCATTTACACCCACATGTTCTAGAATCATTGTGCAAACACAATTATGTGGGTGGAACATAATTTTGTAAGCTATTTAATCTAATTTTTTTAATATAAAAGAGAAAACCAGGGCACAGGGTAGCAGCAGATAGTGAGATGTGACTCACAGTGAAGATCACATTTTGAACAATGGTTCTTCTCATATACTTCTCTTAGTCCTGGTTCTTGGTTTGGGAGATCTGCAGAATGTTTGTGAACTCACAAATATATAACAACCTGAAAAACGAAGATTGCTCATGAAAGGTTCCAAGTGGGTAACCTTCAGCTGAATTTTGCTTGGTCACACTATCAACATCTAAGATGTCTACGAATTAATAAAAATTATAGGTTAAGGGAATCCTTTGAAAACCACAGCAGGTCTGGCAGCCGGGAGCTCACGTTTCTTCTTGCTAAATATCTATGAGAAATGAGGGAAATGAGTAGCAGCTGTCTCTTCTCTCACAGGTATAGTCTTCCACTGGATTCTGGACTCAGGTTCTCAAGGCTGGGACCACTTAACAGTCTCTCCTTCTCCCATGCTTTCCACCCCATTTCACTGCTCTTGACTGAATAGAGGAGTTACGAGGAAATGGGAATATTTGTCATACCCATATGTCTTCAAAACGGAACAACCAAAACACATTTCAAGAAAGAGATGCTCTACCCCATCTCCAGGCTTTTCTTTAGATTCTAGTTTCACTCTTAGGATTATGAAGTGTGCAGTGAGTGCCACACTATAAGGGCCTCATTGTCCTGTTGTGTCACTGAGGTCAGCGTGAACTCCAGTTTGAAGCAGCATGGTAAGGAACCTAAAGCCAACATGTGTTAGAATCCTTGGCAGGTAAAGGGAGAGTCTAAAAACCACCCCTTTCTCCTTTTGGTTATCCTCTCTAGGAAGAACATAAGTTTCTCTTGCCAACTCCACTTTAATGTTACTAATTTTCTTCTGTATCTACTTTAGAACAACATTTCCTGTCAAAGGATCCCATTTATGTGTAATTTAAAATCAGGAATATAGACCCTGTAAGCCAGATGATCATATCATCTTTCTCTTAATCAATAATCTGTATGAGTGAGATCTTATACTGTATTTTTTTTCTGATATGTTTATAACATCTTTTATTTATTTGATTGTGGAGAAGCTCATTATTTTACTAAAAAGGAAGGAATTCATTTATCGAAACGAGAAATCCAGAATTGACTGTGCTGAAGGTTTCTGGAAACCATATAAACCATAAGATCAAAAGATGAAAGACTGTGGGAAGATCCAAACTTCAGTAGGCATGACCTGGAAAGTTCAATTAAAATCTTAACATAAATGCCTTCAATGTTCCACATAACTATCAAAGCATTTCCATATTAGAAACACGAGCTTTCACAACCCAGAAGGCAGAAATGCTCTTCCTAGCATCCCCCCACTGTCTTACATTTAAGAGGCTCCATTATTGCCATAGCATAGTGCTGGAAGGAAATTCCAAACACCCTATAACAGCTCATGTTCAACTGAACTTCATATAGACCATCTTTAAAAAAAAAAAAAAGAACAAAAAGCAGAAAAACAAAAACCAGTAAGAGATTTGCCTTGAAAGTTTAAAACAGGATGTGGAGGATTAATGATCTGGAAGTCAAAACAGATAGTCACTCAGTAAAGCTCACTAGCTATTGATCAGACAGTTGCTTGCCTGCTTCAACGTTGTAAGTATTTCTTCAGGAGTTAATGAGACAAAACCTGGAATTTTCTGATCCATGTCTTCCCTACTACTGACCCCTGCGTCTTATGAATACCAAATTGCTCTCTGTTCAGTTGTTTACTTTCATAAAAACTAAGGATCTGCATACTGTAATTGCATATAAACTCAAGAAGACAGTGGTTTCCCCCATCAAAATGGCCAGACATTGTCAGCAATCTTTTTAATTTTTTCTTCTCTTTCCTTCTTCTTTAAGAAAAGTTGCTGTGTGAGGAGTGACTGGTTAGGTTAGCAGAAAGTTAAATTAATAATTTATTTTAGAAATAAATAGAAAAGTCTGCTGCCAAGTAGTCTATATTTCAAAGTCCTGCCTGGCAAGTCCAAGAATAAACAAACAAGCAACAGCAACAACAACTCCTCCCCCTCCAAAAAGACAATAGCAACAACAATTCTTATGTAAATACTAACAAAACCTTTTCATTGCACAGGAAGCTGTAGCTTAGCTGAGTTGTGTGAGTTGTCAGTATTCATTTTCAGGGCCAGGGGAAGGGTTAAGGACAAAGATGGATGAGGTTTTCAGCTTTTTTATTTTTTCTGAGGAACTTTTGAGGTTTTTATTTTCCTTGCAAACATACTGTCTGAAATTCTGAATTCACTTCCATACTTATTTAAAACAGTAGTCTCAATATAAAAGTCGTAAGACAGTGGAGGTGAAAGAGAGTCTATAAGTAAAAAAAAAAAGTACATTTTGTAGATTAAAAAATCCAGAAGGAGGAAATTAAGAGAGTAATTCAGAATTACCTCACTGACTTATGACAGATGCATACATTCCCCAAACTTTTGAAACCAGGTCTCTGGATTTCTCTGATTCTACCATCTGACATCATTATCAGTATTCTGTTAAATATGTGTCAATGCCTCTCATCTAATTTACATATAGGTTCTGCATCACACACAAAACATTCAAACTTAGCATCCCCATCAGTCCCATCAGTTGACCTTAACCAAGTTAGAAGTGTTTACTCTAATGGAAATAATTTGCTCCCTCCTGCCCCCACTGAGAAGAGATTTGTAGGGCCGATTTGGATGATGTGTATCCATTTAAGAAGAGGTGTCGAGGAAATCGTGAACTACTGCCTTCTTCCCAAGCTATGTGTAAAATTATGGCTTTGTCCTAGTGTGAGCCTCATCTACATGCATAGATTTCTTCAAAGTCATCTTTTATATTTATCACCATGGAAGAATGGCTGCTGCCCTGGATGTGTGCCTGGCCACCATGAAAACAGCAGGTGCATTGCCAGAAGTGTAGTATGTTGAAGTCCCCCCCACCCCCCACCCCCGTTTTTATTTTCTTACTGCCATTCACAGCTATTCGAGTAGTAACAGCCACATCTAAAGTAACAAAGTCCCAATTCAAAAGTGAGATTCTCTAAAGCTCTTCAAATAGTTCACAGCCCTTTAAAGACCGAATCCAGCTCAATGGAGTGGAAGTGTTACTCCCTCGCTCCCCACGGCTTCTGAAAAGCCATTAGCAACACATGTCTCCTCCAGAGCATTTATGCTAACATTGTTTTCTTTGGTTTGTTTTTCAGTCTTGCTGCCTTTCATATAAACAACCCTTTCAAACAGGAGCCTAACTGGACACAATGGGAAGAAATGTTTGTCTCCCCCTGACCCCAGGATTATGGTCTCCAAATGGCTCAAGGATGTCCCAACAATTGCACACTCAATCAGAGATAAATCCACCCTGTCCGATGTGACTCCCACAGAAGCACAGAATCCCAAAGATACACAGTTGAAATGGTATGCCATGGAATTTTGTGAACACCGTTTTCTAAAGGATGAGGTTAAGTCACAGACATAAACATCAACGCAGTGATGACAGGGCAGTGTTTCACTTCCCATCACATAATTCTTATTCCAGATAAGCATAATTTGCAAAAAGATAGCACCTTTCCCTCTCTATTAGTTACTTTTCTCTCTTGAGATTAAATATCATTTCTTTTTTTTAAAAATTAATACCCATTGAGAAAAACATAGGTCATGTGTCATACAAGGTCCTAGTCATAGGAAAAGATTGGAGATAACTCGTGAGACATGTTTCATGTGATTCAATTAGCATTTCAAAGAACAATCCCCTCTCACAATAGCTGTTAATACTGCTGTTATGAAGGAAAGACTGGGGCGATTGGCCTAAGGAATGATCAAGTGGTAGCCCTGGGCTGTACTCTTAGTTTGAGGGTGTTGAGACCAAATGAGAAAGGCCTGGCATAAAATAGGCCTGCCCAAGAGAAGAGCTTTGCCACCCAGCTCTTTAGCCTTGAAAGCGCACCACTCTGGGCAGGGTGTCCTTACCACACTACACAGTTCCAACATTAGTGCTGGGGCACACTGACTTTCCTTTAGACTAGTTTACTTTGTAGGTCAGAATGTCCTCTGTCAACAAAGGGAAAGCAAAAAGAGATGACAAAAAACTTTTCTGGGGTGGATTTACAGTGATCCATCCTCACACAAAAAAAAAAAGCCTCACTTTTTTTTTTTTCCGAGACAGGACAGCTCTGGCTATCCTGGAACTCACTCTGTAGATCAGGTTGGCCTCGAACTCAGAAATCTGCCTGCCTCTGCCTCCCAAGTGCTGGGATTAAAGGCGTGCGCCAACACTGCCCGGCTTCACATTTGCTTATGTACGAACATTCACAGCACTTTCTAACATCTGGAAAGAATATCATGGCTGGGTGAGAAAGAGAAATGTAGGCATTACAAAATGGAGAAAGAGTTGGAGGGGGGAAAAACAAGCAGAAATACTTGCCTCTATTCAATTACATTTTCTTTAGTTTGAATAAATATCACCAAGAAGACAATAATAGCAGTTACATAAACATTATTTAAAAAAAAAAACCCACGCCTCAGACACATTCATCTCATTTAATTCTAACAACCATAGGAGTGGAAACTTAAGGGTTCTTTGGAGAGTCAGTTGCGTTTGGATGGTTTTGCTAGGGCAAACATGTGAAGGAGTATTTTCCTGAAGTGGACACTGGTAAAAGACTAAGGCAGACTTGTGAAAGAACATTTCGCTGAAGCAGACATAGGAGAGAGGATGTTCTGCTAAAGCAAGCGCGTGAATGGCGGTGTGATGAAGCATTCTTTGCTAGTGACAGGCATGTATTGGTCTGCCTTACACTGCGCAGTTGAGTTGCACTTGTTGGAACTCCATAGAGAGAAAAACATCAAAACTTGGTGCTTCTACAGACTCGGGCTGATTGGCTGAGTGATGTCAGCTGAGACAGATGAAGGAGCTGAGGCAGGACCCATGGAGGACACCTGATGTTTGGAGAGCGTATAAGAAGGACTCAGTGGACAGTGATGGAGGGAGAGCTTGGCTACAGTTTTTGAGAGATGAAGGAAGGAGCACAGATCAAATGAGTTGGCCAAATCTACTTGTTGATAGAGATTTGAAAGACACAGTGGTTCATATTATTCATTCGTATCTTATAAAGCCTGTGCTCTGTTTATAAAATCACAAATAAAGAAATATGCTTCTTTACTATATTAATAAATATTTAAAAATCAATTATAATTCTACATTTATCTATTAATGTATTTATATATTGATATAAATATAATTATACATTTATATAATATTTAATTTATGTAAGCATACATAATATGACGCATATAAATGAAAATTATAAACATTATAAATATAAGTATATAATACCTTATGGTTATTTGCACTGCAATGTACATTTGGAGGGCATGTAGGTCTAGTGTAGAATATAAAACGAAATGAACTCCACAAAAATTCTGAGTCTAGAAAAGGCCATTTAAAGTGCCAGCCCTTGTACGTATCCTGTTGCAGATCCAGGTGTATGGCCCAGATGGCACAGGTATAAAACCGGTGAAATCGGGAGATTGTGATGCTGAGGGCAATTATGACTGTTCGCCGCCTAGAATACATTTATCCCAAGAGGCCTTTGTACAGCTGTTAACATATATGGGCCTGTATTTTCACTTGTACCTGCAAAGATATTTAAGATTTATGATGATGGGTATCTTTCCTCTATAAAGACTGCAAAATAAGCGAATTTACCAAGGGTGTAATCAGGTGATGGGATGGACTCCTCAGGGATTATTGCAGTAAATGAATATGTGGAGAGCTGGGCTTTTCTGTCCTAGAAGCAGTGATGGGCAAATTAGAAACAGGATTTTAGTTCTTAGTTAGAGTTATCATTTCTTAACTGTGATGAAGGAGGAAAAGAAGAAATTGCACCAACAGCCATTTCATTTTCCAGAGGAAAGACAGTGAAACAGGCACTTCCCTTGAAATCATTCTTTGAACTTTCTTTGAATTTTCAACCGTGATATGCAGTTGTCTATGGTGGTCTGTCCGGTTTCATATGATAGCCTGCTTTTATGGGGTGGTTTTAAGATTGCACAACGCCAGAACAGGTACATGTTCCCATCCCACATCTCTTATCCCTTCCACTACATCCTCACGAGTCCTTTTCCCAGATTCATGACCTTTGGCATGGTTTTGTGACCCATTTAGTTTTGCCAGAGCCATATGAGACAGCATGGTCTGAAACTAGCCATTGGAACCGGGTATGGTCACCAGTGGATACAGACTGAAGATAATGAGTTCTCTCTATTTGAATCTATTATCATCAAATAGTTCACCAGTGATAGAAGGGTAGAGCCCATGGAATCCCCTCCTTCCATTTATCCCTGACTGTTAATGGGTCCACTCTTGTGCAGATACGGTACAAGCACCTGTTGGTTCTTCATTATGTCTGAGTCCTGCTCTTAAGACATTTTGTAGCTCTTCTCCTTTCTGCCTTCCAGATGGTATATTCTTGCCAGACCCTTTTCCAAAATATTCTCTGAGCCATAGAGAAGATGCTATAAATATCTTTTTTTAATTAATCATTTTATTCATTTACACTTCAAATGATATCCCCCTTCGGGGTTACCCCTCCACAGCCCCCCATCTCATCCTCCTCTCCTCTTTGCTTCTATGCGGGTGCTCCTCCACCCACTCACCCACTCCCACCTAACCCCTCTAGCACAACCCCTACCCTGGAGAGCTGAGTACCTCTCTTTGCTATTCTCAATGCCTTGCCTTGTGTATACAGCAGTGTCTGTGTTCACTGACAAGAAAAGCTTCTCTGAATGAGTCTGAAAGTGTGATTTATCTATGGTTATAAACATAAATATTCAGAAGACCACTTGCCACTAGGTTAATTTCACTAATCACCAGCATTCAGTTCTTCCCTAGAGCCTGTGATCTCTCCTGCCACAGGTTTTCTAACCGAGTTTACAATACCAGTTCTCTTCCCCAGTCTCTGATCTAATCAGAGAGCAGTTGGTGGTTCTTAAGATAACTGATCTTTTTCAATAAGTGTTAGTAATTGTCTTCATTACTATTTTTGTTGTGATAACCACATACAGTGAGTTAAAGTAACACATGCACAGTATTCTGTTGCTATGGAGACTTGAAGTTACAAACTGGTTTCATTTGGTTAAAATTGGTATTAGCAGGGCTATTATCTGTCTGGAGGATTCTTCTTTTCGCTTTCCCTTCCCACCTCCTTTCTCTTGCATTTCTTTACTTGTGGCCTTTCGTCCATCGCTATGATTAGGAGTATTGCATCTTTAAATCTTTTTTTGGCCCTCTGCCTCCCTGTTTTGACTCACTCATAATTGTATTGTTACTCAGTGTTCCTGCACAGCCCAGGTTAGTCTTTCCATCTCAAGATCTTTAGCTTAAGCATACATGCGATGACTTTTGACATGTAAGGTTTCATACTTACACATAACTTGGGATTTGGATGTAAGCAATTTTGGAGGGCCATTAATCTGCCCAGCCCAGGGGATGAAAGCACTTGGCCTCCTTTTGAAAAGCTAACTTACCAACACTATCCTCTTTGCACTGTGTATAAAGTTTTCAAAATTTGCAATGTGCTTTCAATCTCAACAGCACAAATTCAGTATTGAATTTTTATTCATGTGTTCTTTCTGTATGTATGAGTCTCACACACGTGAGTTCCGCACCATGGATTGAAAGTTCTCATTAATCCCTACTGAGCATAGTTGGAGTTTTTCCTGTCACTATTCTATAGATAACACAGAATATCATACAATTCTATAACAATTACACTGTGTTAAGTATCATATGCAATTTTAGAAATAGTTGGAAGTGTTCAGAATGATGCATGCAGGTTAAGTGTAAATACAGTAGTTTTGTATAAGGAACTTGAGCGTCTCCAGATTTTGGTGTGCACAGAGACTGGAGAACCAGTCCTCCCCAGATACTGATGGGTGACATTCGTGAACAACCATCAAAAATGTTTGTTTAATGAGAAAAAAGAATTCTTCGAGAAAAGGAGCTACGTCTGCAGATTTCTTTCTTTTTTTTTTTTTAAATGTCACATTAGCTCTTTCTCCTTGTCACAGTCACACAGCCTGCATTCAGTTCCTTGTGCAGAAAAACAGAGTTCTTAGAGGGATGCTTTCTCTGGTTTTTCACTTAGCAGCTCCAATGATTATCAGGAAATAAATCAACCGTCAGCAGTCATAGGCAGCTATTAAATCTGAGATTTTAACATCTTAATTGGTGCTTTAAAAGTTAAAGAGCCAAAGTCATGTTAGATACATAAAGCTGTTTATATGTGCAAACTTTAGTGCAATATCCTGTGGTTAGGAAAGCATCACGCTGCTTTATTTGGAAAAATAAAGAAATTAAAATAAAAGTCTTAGATGTTATCCAGGGCAATTGTCCAGTTGATTAAAGAAAATTCAGCCCATATCTACTTTGTAAGTGTACAAAGAGATTCTTGTTTTGAGACAAGGTCTCAACACGAGAACACATTGAAGCCATCCCTTTTAAGTTCTCCTACCTTGGAATTTATAATTAGTTCTTTAAGCACAACACAATTACTCTCAACACATGTTACTTTTCTTTAAGATATTTGGGGACCAAATAATTGATTCTTCAAATCCCATTTTGGAATTTGCTCCTTGAGACCACTTTGACAAAATCCTGTAAATACAGAATTCCCTCTGTTTCCTTTACTTCTTCTCTAAACCTGTAACTGTTGATGCCAATTAATACAACAGGAGCATTCTTTGGAAGGAAGGAAGTTGTCAGAGACTGAGGCAATGCCTAAGAAGCATGATTAGCTTTGGGCAATGTAAACTCTAAATTGCAAAGTGTCCTTTAAAATACATTATAATGCTGTTTTCTATGTGTGTGGCAACAGGAACATCACCAAGCCATATCTTACTACCTGCCCACTGGGTAAGAAATAGCTGTACTTAGGTCCAATACAAATATTTCTATATTTCCATGTCATTTTAGATATTATAAACAAGAGATTATTGCTTTAAATACTACTTCAGTATATTAAATACTAGATGATCTTGAATGTTGTCAGAACTTTATATTTGTGCAATATTATTTTTAAATGATTAAAATTATACAAAAATATATTTTTTTATAAAACCGATAAATCCAATTCTAGGCAGACTTTTTTTGTGTGTGAAATTTTTGACATAATGAAGCCAGGACTGTTTATCCAAGGAATATATTTTTAACAAGTGTAACTGTTCAGTTAACAAAAATTCTTTGTGCATTCAACTTTCCCTGTAAACTAAAGATGTTTAAAAGTGGAATATTCCCATGCCAGCCACTCAATTAAAAATGTGTGGTTTATCTATTTTGGGGATAATTTATGTCAATTTTTAAATCCTGGGTTAATTAAATTTGACCCTACATTCCAGAATGTTATTGGATATTTATTTAAGGAATGCAAATAAGTCTAAATCTAATCTTAATATTAACCACTGCTTGTGTAATTAGAAAGCAGAATCAACCAGGGGAAAAGGCAGTGCATTTTTAAGTATATACAACCACACACACAATGTCTGTGAAAATCCGTAGCATGTCCTGCTTTTCTCAGGATGATTTAAAGCCCATGAACTGGAATTTGCATTTGGTTCTTTGTAGTTGTGTGAAAACAATATCTCAGCCTTTCTGAAAATGTCTTTATCACTGAAAGTGCTCATTACAACATACATATTACAATTACATTCTGATTGCAGGCCGTCAGTACCTTTCTCTTCCAGCATCCCTCAGCTACTGAAACACTGCCTTCAGTGTTTCTTGGGAGCAACTTTGTTCTCAGAAACATCAGAATGGAAACTTGCACAGACCCATAACCCTGCGTCTTGACTTCACAATGTAACAGCTCTTTACCAACATATTTTACCCTATCTAAAAATATTTAGTTTAGTGCACTCAACAGTATACTGTAGTTTCCTATTTTCACCTTGCTATCGGACTTATAATGTTTCATATTATATTTGCACTCACGCTTTGTTTGCAAATGAAATTTTAAGAAACACTGCTTAATTTTTAAGCATATCTATCCTTTCTGATAAGTAAAAGTTTTAAAAATATTTAATATAATTCCACAGAGTTAGATGTGATAATGCTTTCACTAAATCCAGACTAGCCATTGAATATTGCAACACTTTGGCTACCACCTTCTTACTAAGTATGTGATATGAACCATGACATTACAATCTTAAAACTGTAACCAGAATGAGTTATGTTTGTACTATTTCCCATTCTCATTATATTCTTTGTCACACAATGAATTAATGTTGTGCCATTTTCTATTCTCATTACAATCTTTTCCTTATGAATGGGGTATCAGAATTTTAATGCCTTTTGTAATCTGTGAAATATAGTAGTATGTTTTGTTATACCACTATGACCTTGCTAATATTTTGCATTTTGATTGGTTAGTCCAACCTGTCAGATACAGAGTAAGGTTAGAATGATTGGCCAATGAAATAATTCTTAGTGCTTTTGACTGCTTTAATAAAATCAGTTTAAGGAACACTTTTAAAACCTTAATTTTTTACATGCTTGAACAAAATGATAACCTTGGCATAAAAGACAAGAACATTTCTCTATAGAAAATGCAGTGCTGATTTGTACCAATGTAGTATAGAGAAGTTATTTTAGATTGCAAGAAAAAATAGAAATATTTTCTGATATATAGCCCCTTTATCCTTATTTTTCCTATTATTCTTTTAACTTTAATGTATAACAAAATGCATAACAAAACTTTCATTTCTTTGTCTACACTCTCACGCTGCTGAACTTTTCTACTAGCTAGCCAATTTAAAGTCTGCATCGATGCTGACTAGTTTTGCTTTGTTAGACTTGCTATTAGTATTCCGTGTCAAAGATTTAAAATCTTGTCATGTGTTAATAATATTTCTGCACAATTCATAATAGAATACTAGGAACTGCTTTGAGAAGAATTTCAAGTTGTTTGCTATTTTAGCTAATAAACGTCTTTCAGAAGGCTCTATAACACTGTAATCACTCACCTTCAATCTATTATTTATCTGTCTGTCTATTGTCTATCAAGCATCTATCTACTTTCTACTTACTCACCTATATCCGTCATCTGTATCTCTTTTTATACTGGTGCCTTGTTTGCCCTAACCCTCTAGGGAAATGACTAAAGTAGGTGCTTTTAGAAGCATACGACTGCAGGTAAATTGCTGTGTGTTAGGGTTTGGAAACAATGCTAAGTTTATAGAGGAATGATCAAAGCCAATGCACGGGAAGTTGGAAGTTATAATTGTAATTAACAGAAGCCATTTATGCTGGGTATTAAGTTACATGATGCATTCTTACTGCTTTGCAAGAGTATAATCAGAGAGGCAATAGGAAGTTAGCCAGACAGGGAAAGTGGATAAATTCTGCTTTGGTTAACTTTGATGGTCTGAGGCAAATTTTCTACTACATATGAAACACTAATAAAGAATCAAAATTGCATGTTGCCATTGTCAAGCAAACGCTCCACTGGTCCGTGCTGTTCCATGACGTAGGACGTGAAGTAGCAATTGGATCTTTGGGACAACATGGCAAGTATCCAAAAGCACTTGATTTCTATTCCTAAAATCCCATCCTTTAATAGTTGCTTGCAAATTTTATAGATAAATTCCTTTGTTTCTTCCAATTATATCCTTTTGGTTTGAAAGTAGGAAACTGGATTTTTGTGATACATTTAACACCTTTACCACTGTCTTTTCTTTCTCATCCAGTTATCCCAAACCACTGTGCTGTGGGTAATCTCCCTGTCCACAGACTGCTTCCAAGGCACAATCTGATCTGTTGCTGGGAAGAGTCTGACTGGCTGACCAGTGTTGAAAGCTGTCCCCTCATGCCTCCTACACACTGAACAGTTTCTAGGACTTCTATCTTGTGGACTGAGGTTTTCTCAAAGGCTAGCAGAGGCATTTAGAAAATATCAAGTGGGAGGAAGCTAAGGCTCTGAGAGAAGTTCCCTCTTCTACCACCCATGCTGACCTTGCTGTGTGAAATTGGGGAGTTTCCTTCCTTATTCTGGGAACGAAAAAACTTTATCACGCTAACCTCTTTAGGTGAGCATGCGACTACTTCTTGCCTGTAAGCCTTTTATTCAGCAAATCATCCGCCCTCCAGAAATAATGCAGGTTTTCACAGCAATTACAAGCGCAAAGTTTGGCTTCCTATCTTGCAGGGCCTTTTATTATTTACAGTTGGGGTGCTGTAGCTTTCTGAATTTTGTTTGAGAAAATATAGGTTTCTGGTTTATTTTTCTAATTTAAGATTATCTCTGGCACACATTGTTTATTTTAACCTTTCTACTGACTTTTGATTTTTTTTAAAACACTGTTTATATTTTAAAACTTGAAGATGAAATATGACCCTTGGTTGTCTTCTTTTAAAACTTTGAGCATTATAGATTTATCAGCCTCTTTTTTGGTGCTCACTTTTGAGTGCTTATTTTATTTATTTTATTTTTTAATTATCAAATGGACAATTCACCAAATTGTTTTTATATTTTTAAGATGTCACTGTGCCTGAAAATGTCAAAAGCAATGTTACATGGTTTGCTGATGAAAAATAATTGACTAATTTACATCATATTCATTTAGCAAATGGGCTAGCAAAAATAAATTAAGTATAACCAAAGAAGAGTTGAGTTATACTCATATCTCCGTTAAAACCTAGTCTGTAGTGTAAGCTCAGGTTTCTGGAGTATCTAGGGATCAAGCTACTCAATAATTACTCTTGTTCAAGTTGACCCAGGTGATAAAGGCTGAGTCAAAAAATTGCCATAGTGCCTTACCTAATGTTCCTTATATCCGAAGTTTGCCTTGGTTTGATGCTAATATTTCCACAACAGTTATTGAAGATGTGAATAGATAACAAAGGAAAAAATTTACTTTTAAATGGAATAAAGAGAATGAGGGTTCATACAATGGTTGCCTTTTAGGTAAATAAAACCAAATACTGATTGTCTAAAATATTTCACTGACTTGATTAAGCTCTGGTATTCTAAGTCATATGACTGTATATCTATATGATTCAGAATTTTGTTTTCTTATTCTGATGCTACTATATCAAATGGGCCAAAATTTGAAGAAATGAGTCCTCAGATATTTTATACACTGGTCATGGAAAATGGTGGGTGAGCTCACTGGATCAGAAAGAACCAGGTTTTATTATTCCTATCAATGCTAGTAAAAGCTCACAGGGTTAGCTTTCTCTTTATTCCATCAGACCTAACTATTGCATTAACACTATTATATTAACTACTTATGCATAATTAATGAACGATCGCAGCTGCCATCTAAAGCATTGTTGGCTTTTTTGCTTTTATATAAACAGGTAAATATAGTATAAGAAGGAACATAGATTCTTGAGAGTCTTATGTATATGTCTGATGTGCGATTTTTGTCTAGATCAAACAGATTTTGGAGACTATCCCTTAATCATTAAATCTCCTCAAATAAAGAATACTTTTTCATTATAACGCTGTTCTCTTGGCTGTAGTATGAGTTGAAATAGTCAGGGAACGTGATTTCTACTGAGGATTCCCTTCAGAATCCCAGAGCTGGTTGCTCTGAGCTCCAAAGGCATCAATGGAATGAGAAAGCTGCGAGGTTTGTGATGCAGGTCACATACCTATGTGTAAGTCTGAGTCACACAGCAGGAACGGCAGAGGGGAGAAGAGTGAAAGGGAACCCAATGTCTCTTATTTCTTGAAGCCTTTAAATATCATGGAGGAGATTCAGGAGAGGGTGTAGAATGCTGTCTGGTGTCCCTGAGAATTTCTGATTCTGCCAGGCAGAAAAAAAAAGCACCATGTAGAGGAAAAGGAACACTTGGTGAAAGCTTTGGACCCTTGCAAACCATTGGCCAAATTAAAGTAGTTGAGGCTGCGTGCAATAGAACACACTTTTAATCTCAGGATGCTGGAGGCAGAGGCTGGAGGCTGGAGTATTAGGCCACCCTGATCTACATAGCAAATTCCAGTCCTGGCAGAATTACACAATGAGAGCCTGTTTCCACAAACAGAAACAGAGCAAAGGAAAGGAAAGGAAAGGAAAGGAAAGGAAAGGAAAGGAAAGGAAAGGAAAGGAAAGGAAAGGAAAGCAAAGCAAAGCAAAGCAAAGCAAAGCAAAGCAAAGCAAAGCAAAGCAAAGCAAAGCAAAGCAAAGCAAAGCAAAAGAAACAACTCAAATAAAAGAAATGTGCAGAGCTGAGCTTCTTCAGTTCACTAGGTTACCTACAAGAAGTTATCCTCTTACATTAGACCACAGAGAGAGAATTTCCCGGACACTACAGCAACTGAACAAGATCCAAAGGGATCTTTGGATCATTAAGAAATCATTAAGAAAATGATATCAAGGAGATCAGTAAGGCCCTTCAGAGCGCCACACAAAAATCACACCACCTTTTCTTGTGCCATCTGAAAGCCACCAGAGGAGAAGCAAAGGCAGAATGTGAAGGTGAGAAAGGAAAGCTCGAAATATCATGAGATCGTCAAAAGAAATAGTGTGTACCGAACCTTGAATAATGTAAGTGTTCTCTCATCAATGAAAATTAGGGGTCGATTCAGGTATCCAGAGCAAGAAGAAGTTCACTAAAGACGTTATATGGTGATGCAATTGTAGGTAAAATCCTGTTAACTGCAACATACACTCTGGTGTGGTCCACAGTTTTCACTTGTTGATGCCTGTTGCCTAGAAACCCATCTCATCCTTTTTCTTCCACCTGTTTTGTTCATCTTTTGCGATTTGATCCAAGGGACCTTCAGTCTTGTGTAAGGCTTTCCAAAGTTATGCATGCCCAATTTGAATTCACCTAGACTCCCGAGTTTCTCTACTTTGATGCTATAATAACCCGTCTTGTCTGTTTTCTCCCACAAGACAATACCTATAGACTATTCATTCATCGTGTGACTGCTCACAAGGCAAAAAACAGGTGAAATAAATTGAATTTTTCAATAGAGCTGTTAAAATAAAAAGTCTTACCCCAGGCTGAAATACAGATTCTCTGAACTAGTCAGCATCCAGAGACAAAAAAGACTGAAGTTCTCAGCCCTAAATCAGGTATTTATATTTTCCCAGGACTCAGAATTTTTTATTTTATTTTATTTTTTTTGTGAAGGAGGGTGGGAAGATGGAAAATCCAGAGCTTGTGGATGACTTCAACGAAACAGTGTTTCCAGATAACGACAGGGCAGATGCGGATATGATCTCACAGCAACTGAGGTATATAAACAAGAGCTTCCAAGCTCCAGCCAGACAAATCAAAGAATAAATGCTGGGAGCTGGATATGTAATCACAGCACCATATAAGGAGCTATTAGCATGTGACAGCTGCTAGGACATGGTCTGTTTGTTTGTTTCTTTGTTTGTTTATTTATTTATTTTTAAATGATGTGACCCATCAGGCTGCCCACACATCAGAACAGGTCCTAATCCTAAAACCAGGTGGGAGACACAAAGTGAATAGACTCAGGGCAGAAAAAGGGAAGAAAAAGAAGTTATCTCTAAACCGTGAGCAAAGGGAATAGGAGGGTTACGCAAGGGCTGAGGGTGTATGTGTGAATAAGCTGAAAATATGTATGAAAATTTCAAAGAACTAATAAAAATCTTTTAAAACACTTTTTTTTTTTTGCTATAAGAATGGTCAGGTTTAAACTTTGAAAGGATCTTCTGAAAATATTTCAGATATCAAGACAGATTGCTGTCCAAACTCAGGCCAGGTGAGACCACTGGTGCCTGACCTTGTTTGTATGACATTAGGAATGTGTGAGCAAAATGAACATAAAACCTCAGTGTTGGACCATTTCAAAAATGAACAAAATGAAAACTAAATTAATAAAAATACCCACAAAACCTCACAGCCTCCCCTCCAGGTGATATACAGGGCAATCTGCTGTGTGGCCAGGAGGAGTGGCTTACTTCCTCATTTGACCTTCTGCTTACACAGCCTGCACTCCTGAATTTCTCAGACCAGAGCTGAGGGAAAGGGGAGCTCCCATCCTGTGTTATTCTTTCGATTGCATGTGCATAGCTGTATGGCAAAATTTCCCGTTTTGTGAACAGGTTCTTGTTACTGAGTTCAGGCTCTCCTTGAACTCATAACCTTCTTGGAATTCCCTCTCAGTCCTAGGATTACAAGTATATAAGTCGCATGCAGCAAATGAAATGTTTAATACCTCAAACACTCTGATTTTAAAATATTTTTCCTCTAACACAATAAATTTGATAATCAAACTCTTTTAGTGTTTATTTAACAAAAATTTGAACAATCAAAAAAGTACAACTGTGCCCTTTTGAGGGACCTAACTCTTGGAGTTGAAGTATATATTTTAGGTACAGGAGTACTTGGAATGCATATGGCCTCTGAAATGCTGCGGAACAAAATTTTCAAGGTTTAATAAACTTTACGCACGACTTGACTACAGTTGCACATCCAAAGAAAATAAATATAGTTCCTAATTAATTCACCTGAGAATAGCAACTATTTGTTTAAAATGAGCAGTTTCGGCAAAATTATAGATAATTGTTTGTAGAATTTTTAGTCTGTGGCTTTGTTAAAATTTCAACTGTCACAGAAGGCTTCAGCTTGAAACATTGTTCTTGCAGCTTCACTGCTATACTTGGGCTTTCCTCAAACTGTGTTCCTGGTTCTGGCTTTGTGATTTCACTGAAGCAAAATTTAAAGAATATTAAAAAACAACAAATTAAAAGTTTGTTTCTTTGGGCCTTATTATATGCGTTCTCTTCTATATACTTTTGAAGAAACACAAAATTTATTTTATGCTTTCTTTCTTTCTTTCTTATTTATTTTTTGCATTTAGTTGTAGGTATAATTTCTCTTAAATTATGTTTCATATTTTATATAAATTCTAGTAATATTGAGTCATATCTTGAAATAAAAATCTCCTATCAGGAAGGACAAGCACATGTAAGGTATTTTTTTCTCCACATATAGAAGGGCTCTAGGCAGAGGCATGAAATACACAGAAACAGGGCATATATAACTACTCTCACAAAGATTTGTAGGTGTCAGTTCAATATAAAGCGACAGTATTGAGTGAGTGACATTCGAGAAGACTTTCTTCATTTCCACAATCTTCAGACTGTGACCATGCTTATGAATGCAGTCCTTAGCCTTTAGTGGGAGGTGATCCTTCTGGACAGAGATGACTCACAATCTTTACTGTGATAGGAAATGATCGACACCTATATTGTCAATAATAGACTCAAGAGATTGTTTATACTGGGGTTGTTCCTGGTTATTGACTTGACTACATCTGGAGTGAACTACAATCTAGAAAAGGAAGGCAAACCTATGATCCAGATCTTGAGGCTGGAAGATACAAGCTTCTGATCTAGGTCTTGACAGGGGTTGATTTTGATCTGGATATTGAGGCATTGAGGCCATGAAAGGCTTAGGCCCAAGCAAGGCAGTATGAGCCTTTAATCCCAGGAGACTGAGGCAAGCAAATCTCTGAGTTCGAGGCCATCCTGGGAGAGAGCAAATTCCAAATTTAGATGTGGGATACACACCTTTAATCTGGGCCACGCCGTCTGCTGGAGGACTACACAAGGACATTCTTTGCCTATTTTCACTTGCTAGCACATCTGTTGGAACCTACTTCTTCAGGATTCCAGCTTATGCAGAAGACCAGCTGAAACAACTCGCCTTATGGGACTGGGCATTGATTCTTGGATTTCCCATTCATAGCCACCCATATTTGAGTTAGTTGGACTGAACATTGTAAGGCATTACAATAAATTCCCTTAATAGAGACAGTCCATACGTTCTGTGACTCTAGAATACTCTGACTAACACAGAAAGACAAGTCATAGTTCACTGGGGGCTTGCACTCTGTTTTCTAGCCGTAATTTGGGAGAGAACGTTTTACATCTGATGGCATAAGGGACAATCCAAAGGACACATGCAGCAGGAGAGATGTGAGAACACTGGTGGCAGGAAGAGCAGAAATAGATGATGGAGGATATGATAAAGTGACCATGGATGCCCGGAGTGAGTCGGTGTGCATATGGAAACAGAAAGACAAAGCTAACAGGGAGGCAGGGCCAGATTGACTCTCAAATAAGGAGAAACTCACTCTGTCTGCATTTGGGAGAGCGTTCTGCCTGGAATTCTCTGAGCTGCCTTTCAAATCGGGCAGTCTGCTATTCTGAGTATTTGTTGAAGAAAGAAATTGAGAAAGTATCAGCTATTTTGATAAAAGGCACGTTCTGTCAGGGAACCCAGGAGGATCAAGGGAAGAATTAGAAGTTCGCAGGCAGGCTGTGGTGTTTCCATCTGTGTGGTTTCTTGCCAACTTCCCCTAACGAATGGGCTGTGGTGCTGGAGGGAGAAGCACTGAAAGCTTCTGCTCATTTATATTCTCTTTAATCTAGGGGCATTTGAAATGTAAGTAAGTGACTGGTGTGGCAGCCCTCCCTGTGCAGTTCAAATGTGTGAGTCACAGCCTTGGAGAGCAGGAAGTAGGCAAGGAATGTGGAGAGCGGTGTGGTTTCAGGATCCATCTGGCAGAGGTCTGTGATCAGCCTGTTAGAAAGCCCACCCTGAGCACCGACTGCACCGGTGCGCCGCTGGAGGTCGCGAGCAGGAGGTGGGCCTGATCAAAGTTGTTTAAATCTGACTTTTAAGGGCTGAAAGCCTGCAATTCTGGAATCCAGTTGAGACGCAATGACAGAAACCTAAATAGAAGACAAAGTCACCGCGAGACTAGGCAAGAAGGAACTGATACAGGCAACTTCAGAAAATCTATTGATATGACTTGACTGATAAAAGGCAGTATTAGTCAATGACATGGGTTACCATAGAAGCAACTTGATTCTTAAATCAAATATTTACTGGCTCCAAGGCCTTTACTAGACTATTAGCCTTCTTGATCCCTGCTTTTGCTTCCCTGTGAAGAGGATGGGCATTCTGAAGAGTGAACAACCATCTTGAAATAGCAAAGGCAGTAGAAAGGGTTCGATGCTTTAGATAGTGATTGCAGAAGACAATGACCACTTTCACTGTCGTTATGGGATGAGATGGGAAGCCAAAATGAGAAGCAGGTGAGTGTTCATGTCCAAGAACTAGAAGACTCTTGGTGGCAAATGGTTCTGCTTGTATAGAATCAGACTTATAACCTTATTCACCAGCCACCTGAATAAAGCAAACAGGTGTATTTTGCAAATGAACATGATAGACTTATTAAAACGAAGAAGCAAGAAAACAAACAGCACATATTGAAGAACCAGGATGGATGGCTAGACGTGGTGGCGGAAAGGGATGTTAAATCAGGAGTCATTGGCTGCTTTGTGTCTCATGCCTACTAAACTTATTGTGAGTCCAACTCCACACGTGTTTTTCTGTTGCACTTCATCACATGACCTGTAGGTGCTACCACTGAAATCCAAGTACTCTTTTGGGACGTTACCATTATTTTTGCACAAGAACTATTGTTTAGAGCAGTAGTTCTAGGCCTTCTCAATGCTGCAACCCTTTAATATAGTTCTTCATGTTGTGGTGACCACAACCATAAATTTATTTTTGTTGCTACTTCATAACAGTAATTTTGCCACTGTTTAGAATCATAACGCAATGTCTGTGTTTTTTGATGTGAAACGTTGTTTCACAGCCCACAGGTTGAGAACTGCTGGTTTAGAAAGTAGAGATGATGACTGTTGAATTATAACACAAATGAGATTAGAAAACCACTATTGTTCAAGTAAGAACAAGGCCTGGAGTGGGGGGCACTTTTTTAGTTTTCAATGTAGTTTTCAGATGATATATTACAGTTTATGACTTTGCATACAGCTGTCTTAGAAAGACATCTAAAGTATGCCATTGTGTAAAATGATGGCCTTTTTATCTTGAGGACTAATGGGAAATTCTCCATTGCTTCTTTTAAGATAGCTTATTGTGAGTAGTGAATTCTTTTAAAAGAGCAGGTTCTGAAAAGCTCTGACAGCTTCTTCCCTAGAAATCTAGGATTGTCAACCATTGATGCAGAGGCATGAATCTGCTTTGACACTTCAGAATGGCCTCCTGGCAATATTATGTCTGTCTTTTAGATGTTTGGATAAACTGCTTAGCTCAGAAACTGTATCATACATTATGCCCAGGCCATAAACAAATGCTGCTGAGGTAAGGGCATGCCTGGGTCCACTGGACTTGCTCCCACTTTTGCAACTGTAGATATGTTACACAAACACACCAGTAACTGTGGATATGTCACATGCCACCAGTAACTGTGGATATGTCACATGCCACCAGTAACTCTAGATATGTCACATGACACCATTAACTGTAGACACATCACATGACACCTGTAACTGTAGATTTGTCAAATGAATAAATCAGTAACATTCCTTTGGAGTTTGATTATGCATTCCAAATAGTTTTTATAGCTTTTTTTTTACTTGATTGTGTAAGAGAGCTGAAAACTCACTATTAATTTTAAACACACACAACACACACTAACAATGTAAAGTACTTGTATAAAAGATGTACATATGAAAAAGAAATGTTTCACAATTAAAGTTTAGCTAGGTTTTGGGTAATGGCCATTACAAAGATGTTTACAGCACATTTTATCCCTACAATCTGAGAATTTGTCGGGTTATAGGACAAATAAGAGTAGAGATAGCAGTTGAAGTGAGGCTGCTAACCCATGAGCCTTGGAACAGGATTACCCTGTGTTATCCAGAGGGATTGGAGATGACAAAACCTCTAAAATGTGGATGTGGAAAACAGGGTTGTCAGAGTGACGGTATGTGAGACAAAGGTAGTTAGCTATTGTTGGCTTTGATAATGTAAGAGGTTCATGAGTCAAAGAAAACCAGTTGTCTCTTACAGGAAAGAAAACAGATACTCCCCCAGAGCTTCATCAAGGAGCACAGACTTGTTGACACCAGAATTTCAACTCTGAGAAATTTATTTCAGAGTCTCATCTATCTAAACACACACACACACACACACACACACACACACACACACACACTCACACACACACACTCACACACACACACACACATATATATATATATTTAATTGTACTATATAGTTTATTCTAGCCTCAAACTCTGATTGTACTGTATTAACCTTCCAAATGCCGATCCACTAGTACGTGCTGTTTTAGTAGAGTTTCATTAATTTCTTAGAGCAATTGTGAGAAACCAATGAAGAGTATGTTCAAAGACAATTTGTATATGATAAAGAAACTTCAAAATTCTCTCAGATTTTAACTACAAAGTTAAAATTTTTCAACAAATTTACAATGTGTTTTGCTTGCCTTGTATAAAACTTTTCATTTAAACAAACAGCTCAAGATAAATCATTCTCCTGTTTTTCTTAGTCATGAATCTGTTTCTCATTTTTAAGGAAAAGTTCAAGATCTTTTGCATAAAATCTCACTATTTAATACACTATTTTTCCAAGAATAGTTTTAGTAACTTATAATTTTAAATTATTGATCACTTTCAAATATTTTAATTCTACTTTCAATAAATATACTAACATTAATTAGTAAAATAAAAATAAATATGCTCTATCATTGATTGTGAGCCTAGCCATTAGAGGCTGAGTCATCTCTTCAGCCTAGCACTTAGAACACTTTAATGCATACTTAACCATACTGTATTGTTCATGGACAGTTTCTATTGATAAATACGTACCAAAATATCCTAGAAAAATACAGAATGATAATCTCTCTCAATTCCATTCCCTAGCTATTAGAAAATATGACAGAAATAAATCAGAAAATATGACACACTAGGAGTGTAGCCAATGAAACATCAGCATAAAATATTTTCTATTGACCATCCTCACTGATGCTCTGAAATTCTGTTTTTATAAATGTTTTATTGATTCTTTGGGAGTTTCACACAATGTTCCCAAGTTCCTCTCATCTTCCTCTTCCCTCATATCTACCCTTTGCTCTTGCAACTCCCCATCCCGAAATAACACACATAAACAACAATAGAAACAAACCATAAAAACCATCTAATCTTGAAAGCTGTCATATGTCACAGTGTGTCCCACAGTACACCCCTCTGTCCACACATCTTCACTTGGGAATGTTCATTGCATTGACTCATTGGTCTGGTTCAAGGTCTCTCGCTTCTGTAACAGTATCCAAGTCCTGTTGCCCTGTTGATCCTGAAGCCTGGCCCCTTCAAACACCCCAATCATTCACAGAGGATATAGATTTTGCTGTGTGTCAATTCAGAGCCTTGGATCTAGGCCTAGGTGGTAGCTGAGCTGGTCAGCTCACAAGCTCTCTCTCTCTCTCTCTCTAATTAGATTTTTTCTTTAATTCAATTTCAAAAATTTCCTGGTTTCCCCTCTGAAAACCCCCTATTCCATTCCCCCTCCCCCTGCTCACCAACCTACCCACTCCCACTTCCCTGTCCTGGCATTCTCCTATACTGGGGCATTGAAGCTTCTCAGGACCAAGAGTCTCTCCTCCCTTTGATGGTTCAACAAGGCCATCTTCTGCTGCATATGCATCTGGAGCCATGGGTCTCTCCATGTGTACTCTTTGGTTGGTGGTTTAGTTCCTGGGAGCTCTTGGGGGGGGGGTACAGGTTGGTTCATATTGTTGTTCCTCCTATGGTGCTGCAAAACCCTTCAGTTCCTTGGGTCCTTCCTCTAGCTCCTCCATTGGGGACCTTGTGCTCAGAACAGTGGTTGGCTGTGAGCATCCACCTCTGTATTTGTCAGGTACTGACAGAGCCTCTCAAGAGACAGCTATATGAGGCTCACAAGCTCTCTCTTATCCACACCACCAGAGCAAGCTCTCCAGCACTGCTCTGGCTGGGTCACCGAATGCCGCCATAGGCAAGTGGCAGGGTCAGCTCTCCTGCTGTCATGCCCTCAGGGTGGCTCACCTGCACCCAGTGCCTCTAGACCAGCTCCACTGTGCTGCCCATTCAAAGTGCAGGCCCTACTCTCCTAAGTCTTACAGCCAATGACGGCCTGGGTCAGCTCTCTGTCTTATCTATGCCTTCATCATCATGACCAGCTCCACAGTGTTGCTCAGACCAACTTTCCCCAGTGCTGCCACCAGTGAGGGGCAAGGCTAGTTCAGTGTCTCTCATGACCCCGATGGTCAGCTCTCCTAACGGTCTTAGGTGGTGAGGGGGTGCAGGGTATATCCCGCTGCCCGGGCCACTTCAAGGCAGAGGAGTGGCAGGGCCATTTCCCCCTCACTCTGTCGTAGGGCTGGCTCACCTGTGGCCCTGCCACCAGGGTCAGTTTTGCGGTGCTGGCCAGGTGAGGTGCAGAGCCCACTTTCCTGCAGGCTTTAGCTAGTGAGGGCCAGGGATAGCTCTCCAGAGCTCATGACCCCGTGGACAACTTTCCCAAGTGCTGGAGGAAGCAAAGAGGAGGGCGGCATCACCTGGGCACCCCACAGCAGATAAGTTGTGGGTCAGCTTTTTCACACTCATGGCCTTGGGCTGACTCACCTATACCCCAGCCACCAGGGAGAGCTCCACGGTGCTGCCTGGATGAGGCACAGAGCCAGCTCTCCAGAGGGCTGTTCCTGGTTAAGAGATGAGGCCAGCTCTCCACAGCTCTGTATACAGTGAGGGGCGTGGCCAGTCATATACAATCCCTGGACATCCACATGGTTCCCAGGGGACATCCCCGGGTTCTCTACTGGTAATATGAGCCATTCACATTGCCCCACGGGGCTGTAAAGCCACAGACTCAGACATGCGACCTCATCATGGACTCTGATGGTGGGGCTGGCTATTCACAACTGGCTGTTCCTCTCCATCCTTGATTTGATTTTTATGAGTCTTAGGCATAAGACAGCTTTGGCCTCCAAGCCAGGCATCAGGGTAGGATGAACTGAGTGAGGACTGTCGTCTTCTCTGTCCCTGGTTGATATAAGAACACCACCATTAACAAGGTATCTCTTTGGTGGTTGCTGAGAGGTGGGGGGGGGTATTCTGAAATTGTAAACTGATGAAACTGCAGAATCTTGTTATCTTAAAACAGTTAGGTTTTGCATAGCCATCATGTTGCATTGTTATAAGATTGGAAGCTTTCCCTTCGAAAAACCAAATTTAAGAAATTTCAAATGAATAAAAGTAAATACAGTAGTGTGAGCTCCTAGCCATTTGCCCTCCAGTTTACCCAGTTAACGTTGCATGGTCATCTTGTTTCTAATTTGCTCATTATTTTTCCACTTACACATATTTTATTTAAACAAATTACGTATTCATACATGGGTCTTAGTATAGACTAAAACATACAAGGATTCTTCATTTAATATAAATTCCTTTCCTTGATAATATCTTTAAAAATTCAGTAGAACATTAATATCATCAAATATATGGTTATTGTTTACATTTCTATTTGTCTTGTGTTATTTGTAATATATTTATTATGACTGGAATCCAAGTAACGTGCCAACATTCTGAACAATTGATGTGTATTTCAAATACCGTTTATTCTACAGCTCTCCCTTCTTTACCTTGTTTTGTCTTCTTATTAATTTATTAAAGAAGCCAGGTTGTCTGTCCTGTCGTCTGCCTCTCTCTGGGGTTTGCAGATTCATCTCCATAGTGTGGTTTGAGATGTTCCTCTGTCCTGTGTCCTTCTTGTATAATAGTAACTGGATTTAGAGTTTGAATACAAAGAGGTTCAGGAGACCTCCTGCCGTGCTTAGATGGCTATGTGCTGGGTCTTTCTGACGCTTGCCACTGAGCAGTCCTGAGCATTCGAAATGTAAGCAGAGCAGGAAGCGTGGCTCAGGGCATTTTAAAGGATTTCAATTGCTCCATTCTTGAGAAAGCTCTTCTGATACCATTCATGACTAGAATAGAACATACATCCTTTCAGAATAATAAAAATGCCACGTTAAGGGAGAAGATTTCCTTTTTTTTTTTTTTTTTTTTTTTTTTTTTTTTTTTTTTTTTTTTTGCTTAACTAGGAGGTGAAAAGAGATAATTTAAATAATTTCTTAATTTCAATAATAAAAGAAAAAAATCTAAATATAGAACTGTTCTGAGTTAAGATTTTTATCTCTGCCCAACCTGAGTTGCAGGGGTTGGAGGCCACACCTGAGGTAATCAACACAGAGCACAGAAGAAGTCTGCCCATGACAACAGTCACTCCTATTTATTTGGTACTTAGGATGTGCCAGCACAACTCAAGGTTTCGTTTTGGTATCATCTGATTAAAACCTCACACAGCCTTATTTTACATGGAAGAGGTAAAGAGAGGACTTTGGATGAGCAAACGCAGCCTGAGGATGCGAGGTCAGGAAGGCTGATTTCTGAGTCCTCCTGTTAACCTCTCCACAAAATGGTCCCCAGCAACATACACGCAGAAGAAGATGGACGTGATAGCTAATCAGGAGCTTTGCTGTCTTTATTTTGTCTTACGGATGCTGCTATTAGCTTTATGCCTGAGTTTCATTGCCTTTCATTAAACTATAGTGTAAAGTCAATCCATTCAGACACAGGCATTACATTTGTCTTTTATTCTTCTGCAAGGTAGAACTGGGAAGAGGGATTCACAGTTGCATCTTGAACTAAGACAAAGAAGCACACATGTTTACACATAGTTATATAAAGTAGCTTTTCCTGTTGTAGACCTTAATACAGAATTTTGTGTTTAGATGTTTGTAGACTTTCTTCTCCTACACCAGCTCTATGTACATTTTAGTGACTCAAATAGTGGCAAAATGCATTCTGTTGTTTATTCTTGATCTTCTAATTCTTTTATTGTGCAATTAAACAAAAGGTTTAACATCAATACTTCACAACTACAATGTAAACTTATAGAAGTAGAATCCCTTCATAATTCCTGCTTTCAAGAATATATACCCATTCAAAAAATCATTCTTTAGATAAAAAGGCTAAGTAAAGATGAATGAAAGTACACTTTTGAATGAAGGCTAGAAATAAATTCCTCTTATTGTAAGATGCAAATTAGTGGGACATGCATACACCCAGATCTCCACGTTCCTTGAGAGGGGCCATTGTGTAGTAGAGAAGTGCTCAGCTTTAGAGTCATATTACATATGAGCTGACAATGTGTTACAAATGTGGTGGTATGGGTTACCTCTTTGATCCTCATTTTCATAGTCTTTAAAAGGGGTTTTATTAATATAAATTAATAATATTCGAGTAAAGCACTTGATTCGTACACACTTACCAAATTACTAATTTCATTGTAACTGGAAATATTCTGACTTAACATTTTAGTTTGAAGGTCCTCTCTGAATTGTTCCCTTCTTCATAATGTCTAAATGACAAAGTTAATGTTTATATGCAAATGTATCAAAGGATGCAGTGAGCTACTAAGGAGACATTCTCAGTGAGCCTGATACCAGAGGAAAGTAGTATAGAATTTACTTTCTTTTCTTTCTTATTTCCATCTATCTGTTGTTTTTCTTCTCTCTCTCTCTCTCTCTCTCTCTCTCTCTCTCTCTCTCTCTCTGCCTTTCTTCCTTTCATATTTTATTTTATTTTAATTTGAGACAGAATCTCACTTTGCAGCCCAGGCTAACCTTAGATTTATAATTTTCCTGCCTCTTTCTCCTGGGTGCTGGTATATACTGTGCCACCACTCATGACCATTTATATAAACTCACTTATTCTTTGTTTCCTTGTCTTTAAGAGCTGTTCCTCAGAAAACTGGGCATAACCCTTCCGGAGAAACCTGCAATATCACTTCTGGGCATATACCCAGAGGATTCCCCGGCATGCAATAAGGACACATGCTCCACTATGTTCATAGTAGCCTTATTTATAATAGCCAGAAACTGGAAAGAATCCAGATGTCCCTCAATGGAGGAATGGATACAGAAAATGTGGTATCTTTACACAATGGAGTACTACTCAGCAATTAAAAACAATGAATTCATTAAATTCTTAGACAAATGGTCGGATCTGGAAAATATCATCCTATGTGAGGTAACCCAATCACAAAAGAACACACATGAATACAGTCACTGATAAATAGATATTAGCTCAGAAACTCTGAATATCCAAGACACAATTCACATATCAAATGACTCCCAAGAAGGAGGAAAGAGAGGTCCCTGGTCCTGAAAATGCTTGATCCAGCATTGTAGGAGAATACCAGGACAGAGAAGTAGGAGGGGGTTGATAGGAGAATGGACAGAGGGAAGAGGGCTTAGGGAACTTATGGGGAGGGGGAAAACGGGAAAGGGAAAATCATTTTGAATGTAAAAAAAGAATATTGAAAATAAAAAAATATTTTTTTTTAAAAAAATAAGAGGTCAGCGAGAAAAGGAACTTGGTTCCAAGAGGAGCACAAGCGTTTGATTCCTGGGAATCACAGGATGGAAGATGCGAGCTGACTCCTGCCTCTGGCGCTCACCGCCACTGTGGCTGGGCGTTCTCTCACAAATACCAACATATGAGCAGAAGAAATAAGTATAATAAAAAGAACGCTACTCTGAATTAATATCTGAATTTTAATTCTATGATAGCTCGGATGTAAATGATGAGGCAGGAAGGCACCGATGCTCCACAAAGTCACTCTTCTTCCATTGGGATAAATCTCAGTCCGTCGGGTGGAACGCCATGTATATGCTAGACATTGCCCAGCTCCTCAAGATGAGCCTTGTGAGAAGAGAAAAATATTTTGAGATGAAAGCAATCACCATATTGTCAGACCCAAGTGTGAGGCTGCACTCAGTATGTCTCCCCAAACTCACTTCACAAGCCTTCATGGTACACCCACATCTGACCGCATGGGAATCTGGGAAGACTCACTTCACAAGCCTTCATGGTACACCCACATCTGACCGCAAGGGAATCTGGGAAGACTCACTTCACAAGCCTTCATGGTACACCTACATCTGACCGCAAGGGAATTTGGGAAGACTCACTTCACAAGCCTTCATAGTACACCCGCATGGACCGCAAGGGAATCTGGGAAGGACGGGTGACTGGAGAGACAGGGATATGGTTTTTGTTCTTGCATGCTGCCTTTCCCATCTTTCTCAGGATAATGGTGATGGTAAGAGATATTATAAGAATGTCTGCACAGTGCGTGGACATTACAATCACTGAAAAACTGTCAGCTGAGCAACTTGTCTTTTCTGTGATTAAGTATCCTATTATTAAGGCTTGAGTAACCAAATGGGTAAAGTTAGTGGTAAATGATGAAGTAAGGTATATTTTAGTGAGCAAATTAATGAAAATGTTTGGAGAAATATCTTGAAATAAAACTGTGTTGGATACAATAATGAACTTAACAGTTCACTAAACGTGTTGTTTCTAGAACAAAAAATATTGTTCAGGGTTGTTTTAGCTTTCCTTGGCTTTTGTTTTTCTGTATGAAGTTGAACATTGTCCTTTCAAGATCTTTAATGAGTTGTGTTGGAATTTTGGTGGGGATTGCAGTGAATCTGTAAGTTGCTTTTGGTAAGATGGCCATTTTTAAAAATCCATGAGCTTAGGAGATCCTTCCATCTGCTGATAATTTCCTTCTTCAAAGACTTGAAGATTTTGATGTACAAGTCTTTCAATTGATTGGCTAGAGTTTCCAACAAGATATTTTGTATTATTCATAACTATTGTGAAGGTGAAGGGTGGTGTTTCCCTGATATCTTTCTCATTCTGTTAGTCAACTGTGTACAAGAAGGCTAAAGAGTTTTTGGGGAGTTATGTCCTACCCCTGTGTTGAAGTGTTTAAAGCTATAGCAATTTCCTGATAGAATTTTTAGGGTCAACTGTGTATTCTACCATACCATCTGCAAATAATGATACCTCATCCTCTTCCTTTCTAAGCTGTACCCTCGTGATTTCCTTTCAGTGCTGTATTACTCTAGCTAAAACTTCAAATTCCATATTGAATAGGTTGGAAGAGTAGACAACTTTGTCTTGTTCCTGACTTTAGTGGAATTGCTTTGGGTTTTTCTCCATTTGATCTAATGTTGGCTATGTATTTATTATAAATTGCTTTTATTATGCTACAGTATGCCCCTCATAGCCCTAATCACTCCAGCACTTTAGTCATGAAGTGGTGATGGATTTTGTCAGAGCCTTTTTCTGCATCTCATGAAATGATCGTGTAGTTTTTTTCCTTTTAGTTTGCTTATATGGTGGGTCCATATAAGCATTACCTTTACTGATTTTCATGTATTGAGCTACCCCCACATCCCTGGGATGAAGCCCACTTGATCATGGTGGATGATCTTTTTAATATATTCTTGGATTCAGTTTGCAAGTATTTCATTGAGTATTTTTGCATCTATGTTCATAAAGGAAATTGGTTTGTAATTCCCTTTCTTGTTGGGTCTTTATGTGGTTTGGGAACCAGCGCAACTGTGGCCTTATGAAATTAATTGGGCAAAGTTCCTGCTGTTTCTATTTTGTAGAATAATTTGAGGAGTATTTGCATTAACTCTTTGAGTCTGGTAGAATTCTGCACTAAAACGACCTGTTTCTGGACTTTTTTTTGTTGTTGTTGTTGCTGTTGTTTTTGGGAGACTTAATGACTGCTCCTTTTTCACTAGGGGTTATAGAACTGTTTGAAAATGTGCTGTTGTACATAAGAGTGTCTTCCTTTTACAGATTTATGCCATTGGGGCATTTAATGTCACATTTGGGAAAACAGAGAATGGTGTTAGTTAAAAAATATCCCCTCCCCCCCATCTCTCTCTCTCTCTCTCTGTGGTGTGTGTGTGTGTGTGTGTGTGTGTGTGTGTGTGTGTGTGTGTGTGTGCGCGCGCGCGTGCTCAGACAGGGCTACTTTGCAGACTGTAAGAACCTACAGAAATATCTTTCCAGTCTGCCATCAAAGAGGAAACAATTGCACCAAGCAAATCAAGCCAGTCTCAGAGAGATAAATATCAAATTTTCTCTTATGTGTGGTTCCTAGATTTTACATAGCTAAACAATATCATGTAGGGGGGGCACAAAAGTAGAAATGAAACTATTTATGGGGCAAGGCAACTAAAGAGAGGGTGAGGACAACAGCTGGGGGGCAGGTGTATAAGGGAGAGAATATATTCAGTATACAATGTGTACTTGTATGAAACTTAAAAATCATCATAAAAACAAAAAAATTAAACCATTTTTAAAAAGAGATAATTTTTTCCTAATAATTTATGTGGTATAAGGAAGATGATTATAATTTTGGAAGTGAGTGAATCAGGATGCAGAGAAGCTGGTCAAACAACGTGCAGTTGGCCAGTGTTAGAAGAATAGTGTGAGAATTCAATGTAAGTGTTCTAAACCCTGAATTATCTTCCATAGAATGTCCTGTTTTAAAGGCCGGGAGAAATCAAGCGAGATTTATTTATGGTGGTTGGCATTGTGCTCACTTGCATTTGACAATCCTGAAAAGTGAGTCACATTCATGAAAAAAAAATTAAGTTCAACAAAATTTATTTTCTCTCTACATTACATCACTGTCAATAGTAGGAAAAAAGTAATTGTTTGAAACTTAACTACAAAGGTTATCTTGGCATTGTGTTTTGTTTTATTTATGGATCGTTTTAATTAAGTTGTAAAAATCTATTTGGTCTCTTGTTCCAGGATGCTTTACTCTGCCATAAATTATAACTTTGTCTGTAATATTTTCTCAATTGAACAGAAACTATGAAAAACAATTTGTAGCAATCAGAAGACTACATCCATGAATGCAATAAAATAGAAAAGTGTTCTGTGGCAAACAATCTGGATTGTCAGAAACTTTGAAATCCCATTGCAGCCAATAGAGAAAGGATTTAGAATGGTGGGAGACAAAAATTAATAACAGTGCAAATGATTTAAAGATGCTTAATTTTAATTTAATCAATCAAATATTGCAATCAAATATATTGCAAATGTACCTGTATATTTTCTATACATATAAGTTGTATACATGTCTTTTTAAGAGACCAATAAGGGTCAGGACGAGCTTTGAATATTGACTAAAAGTGATATAGTGTAGAGAAATAGGAGTGACAGTTCAGGTAGAGGGATTAGCATGAAGTAAGACAGGAAGGTCATTGTGCAGTAAACTGGTGTGATCCCAAGTGACATCTATTTTGGAGCATGAAGGAGAAAAATTAGAAGACAGGACATGGTGAAGGACATGGAGTTTTGGAGTCAGGTCCCTTTCTTTCTTACCTCTATATTTAATAATTATGTGATCTTGGGCATTAAAATATGTTTCAACTGTGTTCTCTTGTCTCCAAATAAGTTCATAAAAATTTGGATGCTATAACATAAATAAAGTGACTATCAAAATGCACGATATGTATTAAAATTCACAGTATTATTTGAGTACACTTTTTTTTTTATTATTCGATATAATTTATTTACATTTCAAATGATTTCCCCTTTTCTAGCCCCCCCACTCCCCGAAAGTCCCGCAAGCCCCCTTCTCTTCCCCTGTCCTCCCACCCACCCCTTCCCACTTCCCCGTTCTGGTTTTGCTGAATACTGTTTCACTGAGTCTTTCCAGAACCAGGGGCCACTCCTCCTTTCTTCTTGTACCTCATTTGATGTGTGGATTATGTTTTGGGTATTCCAGTTTTCTAGGTTAATATCCACTTATTAGTGAGTGCATACCATGATTCACCTTTTGAGTCTGGGTTACCTCACTTAGTATGATATTCTCTAGCTCCATCCATTTGCCTAAGAATTTCATGAATTCATTGTTTGTAATGGCTGAATAGTACTCCATTGTGTAGATATACCACATTTTTTGCATCCACTCTTCTGTTGAGGGATACCTGGGTTCTTTCCAGCATCTGGCAATTACAAATAGGGCTGCTATGAACATAGTAGAACATGTATCCTTATTACATGGTGGGGAGTCTTCTGGGTATATGCCCAGGAGTGGTATAGCAGGATCTTCTGGAAGTAAGGTGCCCAGTTTTCGGAGGAACCGCCAGACTGATTTCCAGAGTGGTTGTACCAATTTGCAACCCCACCAGCAGTGGAGGAGTGTTCCTCTTTCTCCACACCCTCTCCAACACCTGCTGTCTCCTGAATTTTTAATCTTAGCCATTCTGACTGGTGTAAGATGAAATCTTAGGGTTGTTTTGATTTGCATTTCCCTAATGACTAATGAAGTTGAGCATTTTTTAAGATGCTTCTCCGCCATCCGAAGTTCTTCAGGTGAGAATTCTTTGTTTAACTCTGTACCCCATTTTTTAATAGGGTTGTTTGGTTTTCTGGAGTCTAACTTCTTGAGTTCTTTATATATATTGGATATTAGCCCTCTATCTGATGTAGGATTGGTGAAGATCTTTTCCCAATTTGTTGGTTGCCGATTTGTCCTCTTGATGGTGTCCTTTGCCTTACAGAAACTTTGTAATTTTATGAGGTCCCATTTGTCAATTCTTGCTCTTAGAGCATACGCTATTGGTGTTCTGTTCAGAAACTTTCTCCCTGTACCGATGTCCTCAAGGGTCTTCCCCAGTTTTTTTTCTATTAGCTTCAGAGTGTCTGGCTTTATGTGGAGGTCCTTGATCCATTTGGATTTGAGCTTAGTACAAGGAGACAAGGATGGATCAATTCGCATTCTTCTGCATGCTGACCTCCAGTTGAACCAGCACCATTTGTTGAAAAGGCTATCTTTTTTCCATTGGATGTTTTCAGCCTCTTTGTCGAGGATCAAGTGGCCATAGGTGTGTGGGTTCATTTCTGGATCTTCAATCCTGTTCCATTGATCCTCCTGTCTGTCACTGTACCAATACCATGCAGTTTTTAACACTATTGCTCTGTAGTATTGCTTGAGGTCAGGGATACTGATTCCCCCAGATTTCCTTTTGTTGCTGAGAATAGTTTTAGCTATCCTGGGTTTTTTGTTGTTCCAGATGAATTTGATAATTGCTCTTTCTAGCTCTGTGAAGAATTGAGTTGGGATTTTGATGGGTATTGCATTGAATCTGTATAGTGCTTTAGGCAAAATGGCCATTTTAACTATATTGATTCTGCCGATCCATGAGCATGGGAGGTTTTCCCATTTTTTGAGGTCTTCTTCCATTTCCTTCTTCAGAGTCTTGAAGTTCTTGTCATACAGATCTTTCACATGTTTGGTAAGAGTCACCCCAAGATACTTTATACTGTTTGTGGCTATTGTGAAGGGGGTCATTTCCCTAATTTCTTTCTCAGCCTGCTTATCCTTTGAGTATAGGAAGGCCACTGATTTGCTTGAGTTGACTTTATAACCTGCCACTTTGCTGAAGTTGTTTATCAGCTGTAGGAGCTCTCTAGTGGATTTCTTTGGGTCACTTAGGTAGACGATCATGTCGTCTGCAAATAATGATAGTTTGACTTCTTCCTTTCCAATTTGTATCCCTTTGACCCCCTTATGTTGTCGAATTGCCCGAGCTAGTACCTCTAGTACAATATTGAAAAGATAAGGAGAAAGGGGGCAGCCTTGTCTGGTCCCTGATTTCAGTGGGATTGCTTCAAGTTTCTCTCCATTTAGTTTGATGCTGGCTACCGGTTTGCTGTATATTGCTTTTACTATGTTTAGGTATGGGCCTTGAATTCCTGTTCTCTCCAAGACTTTAAGCATGAAGGGATGCTGAATTTTGTCAAATGCTTTTTCAGCATCCAATGAAATGACCATGTGGTTTTGTTCTTTGAGTTTGTTTATGTAGTGGATTGTATTGATGGATTTCCGTATATTGAACCAACCCTGCATTCCTGGGATAAAGCCTACTTGATCATGGTGGATGATCGTTTTGATGTGTTCTTGGATTCGGTTGGCAAGAATTTTATTGAGTATTTTTGCATCGATGTTCATAAGGGAAATTGGTCTGAAGTTCTCTTTCTTTGTTGGATCTTTGTGTGGCTTTGGTATCAGCGTAATTGTGGCTTCGTAGAAGGAATTGGGTAGTGTTCCTTCTGTTTCTATTTTGTGGAATAGTTTGAAGAGTATTGGTGTTAACTCTTCTTTGAAGGTCTGGTAGAATTCTGCACTGAAGCCATCTGGTCCTGTGCTTTTTTTGGTTGGAAGACTTTCTATGACTCCTTCTATTTCTTTAGGCATTATGGGACTGTTTAGATGGTCTAGTTGGTCCTGATTTAATTTTGGTATTTGGTATCTGTCAAGGAAATTGTCCATTTCCTCCAGATTCTCCAGTTGTGTTGAGTATAGGCTCTTGTAGTAGGATCTGATGATTTTTTGGATTTCCTCAGTTTCCGTTGTTATATCTCCCTTTTCATTTCTAAGTTTGTTAATTTGGATACTTTCTCTGTGCCCTTTGGTCATTCTGGCTAAGGGTTTATCTATCTTGTTGATTTTCTCAAAGAACCAGCTCCTGGTATTGTTGATTTTTTGTATGGTTCTCTTTGTTTCTACTTGATTGATTTCGGCCCTGAGTTTGATGATTTCCTGCCTTCTACTCCTCCTGGGCGAAATAGCTTCTTTTTGTTCCAGGGCTTTCAGGTGTGTCATTAAGCTGGTAATGTATGCTCTCTCCATTTTCTTTTTGGAGGCACTCAGGGCTATGAGTTTTCCTCTTAGCACTGCTTTCAATGTGTCCCATAGATTTGGGTATGTTGTGTTTTCATTTTCATTGTGTTCTAAAAAGTCTTTAATTTCTTTCTTTATTTCTTCCTTGACCAAGGTATCATTGAGTAGAGTATTGTTCAGTTTCCACGTGTATGTGGGCTTTCTGTTGTTTCTGTTGCTATTGAAGACCACTTTTACTCCATAGTGATCAGATAGGAGGCATGGGATTAGTTCGATCTTCTTATATTTGTTGAGGTCTGTCTTGTGACCAATTATATGGTCGATTTTGGAGAAGGTACCATGAGGTGCTGAGAAAAAGGTATATTCTTTTGTTTTAGGATAGAATGTTCTATATATATCTGTTAAATCTAATTGGTCCAAAGCTTCAATTAGTTTCATTGTGTCCCTGTTTAGTTTCTGTTTTCCTGATCGGTCCATTGAGGAAAGTGCAGTGTTGAAGTCACCCACAATTATTGTGTTAGGTGCAATGTGTGCTTTTAGTTTTAATAAAGTTTCTTTTACAAAAGAGGGTGCCCTTACATTTGGGGCATAGATGTTCAGGATTGTCAGTTCTTCTTTTTGTATTTTTCCTTTGACCAGCAAGAAGTGTCCCTCAGGGTCTCTTTTGATGACTTTGGGTTGAAAGTCAATTTTATCTGATATTAAAATGGCTACTCCAGCTTGTTTCCTGAGACCATTTGCTTGTAAAATTGTCTTCCAGCCTTTTACTCTAAGGTAGTGTTTGTCTTTGACCCTGAGGTGTGTTTCCTGTAAGCAGCAAAATGTAGGGTCCTGTTTACGTATCCATTCAGTTAGTCTGTGTCTTTTTATTGGGGCATTAAGTCCATTGATGTTAAGAGATATTAAGGAATAGTGATTGTTACTTCCTATCATTTTTGACGTTATTTTTTAAATTTGAATGCTTAACTTCTTTTGGGTTTGATGAAAGGTTACTATCTTGCTTTTTCCAGGGTGAAGTTTCCCTCCTTGTATTGGTGTTGTCCTCCTATTATCCTTTTTAGGGCCGGGTTTGTGGATAGATATTGGGTAAACTTGGTTTTGTCATGAAATATCTTAGTTTCTCCATCTATGGTGATTGAGAGTTTTGCTGGATATAGTAGTTTTGGTTGGCATTTGTGTTCTCTTAGAGTCTGCATGAGATCTGCCCAGGACCTTCTAGCCTTCATAGTCTCAGGTGAAAAGTCTGCTGTGATTCTGATAGGTCTTCCTTTATATGTTACTTGGCCTTTTTCTCTTACTGCCTTTAGTATTCTTTCTTTGTTTAGAACATTTGGTGTTTTGATTATTATGTGACGGGAAGTATTTCTGTTCTGGTCCAGTCTGTTTGGAGTTCTGTAGGCTTCTTGTATATTCATGGGCATCTCTCTCTTTAGGTTAGGGAAGTTTTCTTCCATAATTTTATTGAAGATATTTGCTAGCCCTTTAAGTTGTAAATCTTCACTCTCCTCTATGCCTATAATCCTTAGGTTTGGTCTTCTCATTGTGTCCTGGATTTCCTGGATATTTTGGGTTACAAGCTTTTTGCATTTTACATTTTCTTTAACTGTTGAGTCCATGGTTTCTATGGAATCTTCAGCATCTGAGATTCTTTCTTCTATCTCTTGTATTCTGTTGTTGATATTTGTATCTCTGTCCCCTGATTTCTTCCCAAGGCTTTCTATCTCCAAAGTTGTCTCCCTTTGAGTTTTCTTAGTTGTTTCTACTTCTGATTTTAGATCCTGGATGGTTTTGCTTAGCTCCTTCACTTGCATGTTTGTGTTTTCCTGTAATTCTTTAAGAGATTTTTGTGTTTTCTCTTTCATGAGCTCAGCCTGTTGACCAAAGTTCTCCTGTATTTCTTTAAGAGATTTTTGTGTTTCGTCTTTCATGACCTCAGCCTGTTGAGCAAAGTTCTCCTGTATTTCTTTAAGTGTTTTTTGCATTTCCTCCTTGTTGGCTTTTGTATTCTCCTGGATTTCTTTCAATGATTTTTGTGTTTCCCTTGCAAGGGCTTCTACCTTTTGATCCATTGTCTCCTGAATTTCTTTATGTATGACCTTCATGTGTTCCTGTACCAGCATCATGACCAGTGATTTTAAATCCAAATCTTGTTTTACTGGTGTGATGGGGTATCCAGGACATGTTGGTAGAGGAGAATTGGGTTCAGATGTTGCCATATTGCCTTGATTTCTGTTAGTGACGTTCCTGCGTTTGCCTTTTGCCATCTAGATCTCACTGGTGTTAGTTTATCTTGTCAGTGCTGGACTCACCAGTGCAAGCTGCCCCTTCCCAGTTGGCCTCTGGTGCACAGCTTACCTCCTGCACTGCTTGTAGACAGTGTGCTGCTGCCCAGGCTGTTCAGATCCCAAAGCAGGCACCCGAAGGCTCCGCTGGGGCCCGCTGGATTCACTGGAGCACACTGACTTCTCCCAGCTGGCCGCCCGGAAGCCCAGCTAGCCACTTGCAGGCCTTGGAGATGTAATGCTGCAGCCCAGACTGATCTGGATCCGGAAGCGGAGAGAGTAGAGCTAAGGGCTTCTGCCTGAGGCCTTGCCCCAGATTGTGTCTGTGGAGCAGATGGAGCCCGTGTGCACTCCCAGGGAGTGCCGACGGTGTATGCTACTGTGACCTCCCCTGAGTTCCGCTCACTCCGCTGGGCAGCCGATCTGCCAACCGGGCTATCGCACACAAGGTTAGCCTGGCCGCCCAGTCCCTGAGTCCAGGCAAAAGCCTGGGAGGCCAAGGTCCGAGCAAAGTTCCCCTACGGCTTTGACTGTTAATTGGGTTTGCCAGGTGACTAGGATGGTGGGCGTGTGCGCCCACGCTCCCTGAAAGCGCTGGGAGAGTCTGCTTTGCTAACAATCACCTGGGCGGGTTGACTCACAGATGGCCCACCAAGCCGCCCAGTTCTTGGGGTCAGTCCTGTGCCTTTTGGGGCCTGGACCCCGCTTTGTTAGCCTTAGGCTATGCCTGTTACAGGTCTGCCCGCCTGAGCTCTCTGTCGTCCTGCAGGCAAAATGGCGGCGGCGCGCTCGCAGGCCTGGGCAAAAAACCTCCTGGCTGGGTTGGCACCCCGATGGCCCCCCGACCCGCCCAGGGCCTGGGTGCAGGCCAACGCCCGTCGGGCTCAGACCACCGCGGTGTTGGCCTCGGATTATGTTTGTGTACCTCAGTCTGTCCGATTCCTGGAGTACGGAACCAAGATGGATCCTCCTCTCCTGACTGGTGGGAGGCCGAGTTCTGAAGTGGCCTCCGTGCAGGAGAGGCGCCGCACAACTGCAGCTGCTTGCTGCCCGGCTGGTCAGCGAAGGTCAGTGGTCGTGGGCGCAGGGCCTAACTGGTCCCTGTGACGCCTTGGTTCCACTGCTGATGGCCCTTCAGCTGGAGCAGCCACTGCTGCCGCTGCTGCCGCCGCCGCCGCCGCCGCCGCCGATCTTGAGTACACTTTTACTAGTATTCTCTAGTTTCTGAGGACTCTAATCATAGAAGCGCATGCAATACATGCAGTTTTAAGATGGGTTTATTATGGCATAGAACTATCGCTAGGAGGTTACTGATCTGTCTTTCTGAATACCTCTGTAAGTTTAAGTTTCCTGCTCTTCTTAAAAATTTTAAATATGCTGCTGTTTATCAGTTAGAATATTTGTACATTTTATTAACCTCTGGTTTTTACCTGTGTTAAAGTCTGATTTCATTTCTTTTTCCAGTTTCTGATAAAATAATATACTTTTTTTCCATATTCAGCTTAGTCTTTCCACATGACATTTGAAGATACACTCAAGAGAAACAGGCAACTTTCCATTTTGTGCAACCAGAAATCCAAGATTCTAATTCACACAAGGAGAAGTTTATCTTTGTGGTCCAGAATCCTCCATGGCAGTCCTAGGATTCTCTTTTCTGAATCCCATGCATATTATGAGGAGAATGGGGTACTGTGGGGATCTTTTACTTTTTAAGACTCCTGAGACAGGATAAATGCAGACTAAATTTCCATTCTATTCATGGAACACAACAGTTGCTTATTACATTATGATCTGACACTGTCTCTAAATTCAGTCACTGAGTGGACCGACACCAGGGTCTATAATTATATTCTCCAAACAGTCAAAGTGCTGTCTCATTCTCTCAAAGCCCATTAAGTCATTGCAGTGCCAGAGAGCTGCAACAAATTTTCCAGCTTGGAGATCACGGAACCAAAGGCTTTTGTTTGATCACTTTTGTAGAGACCCGGGGTTTTCTTTAGTGATACTCTTGAAGCTTTCTTCAATATGACTTATTGGGAACTAACTCATCCTTCCACCCTGGATCAAACCTGTCTTCCTAAAGCCTGATATGTTGGAAAATTAGTCCCCAGCCTGTTATTATTTGGGGCCATGGAAATTTTAATAAGTAAGATCTAATAGGAAGACTTGAGTTACTGCATAGTGACCTTGAAGGTATTGTGGAACTCTGCTTCATTCTCTCTTCCTTTGGTCCTTGGCTGTCATGAATTGAGCAGCTTCCTCTGACACACAGTATGCCATAATATGATGCCCTGCAACAGGCTCTCAGACAGAAGGACAAAGGACAATGGACTGAAACTTTGAAGAAGTCAGAAAGATGGATGGCCACATGGTTAAGAGTACTCGCTGCCTTTGCAGAGGATCCACATTTGCTCTGTTCTTAGCACCCACATTAGTTGGTTCACAAGCACCTGTACCTCCAGGATCAGGGGAGCTAATGACTTTTTGGCCTCCATGACCATACACATACATACATTAAAAAAAATTATCTCATGTATTTTGTCACAGTGACAATCTGATTACCACACCTCCAGAGGGAAGGGTGGAAGTACTATACTTTTACAGTGAAGGGTATTACTACTGTCTTCATTCAAGTCTGTCTTTGTTTAGTCAGAGAGGTTGAGCTCTGATGGTTACTGTGGTGATTGAACTTGTTCTGTCTCCACCTAGATGTTGAAAACATTTGCCTTATCAATCAGCTTTGATGAGGAATGGCAAAGTCTATATGGAAATCCCTTGCCTTGTTTCATCAAATATCAAATTTAATGTTTAGTTCTACTCCAGTAGGAAGATATGATTGATACTCTAATTTCAGCATAAGGAAACTGGAAATTTTGAAGAGGGACCCGCCTCATGTTGTAGTTGGCTTTGCTAGGGTTGGCAATGGCATCTATTATTCTTCTACAACCAATCTCACATTTGTGCTCTGACATTTCACTTCACCAGTAAATCACTTTCATCTCTATCATTTTAATATTTTTTTAGCAAAAATCCATAGGATTGAAAAATTATATTCAGTAGGCCTATGATTTAATCAGATTCTATTGGCTAAAATGCAAGATATAAATCTTGAATTATTAGTATTATACAAGTAAACATACACCATCTGATAGATTTGCACTTATATATATTATTTATAGACTCAATTTTAAGGAGACTGGCAGTGCCCATAAAATAGAGAAAGCAAATAGCTTTGGATAGAGTGAGTCTGAGAGGTTAGGGGGGAGTCCTTGTTATCTATCACTGCGCTCTTCGGTTTTGAGAAATAAAACTGATCATCTTATTATAAATGCCTGAAAATAAACATCTGCTTAAATAGTTTCTTCTACTGGCCCTATCCTTGACATATTTCTATGTGAAAAATAAATAAAAGCAGGGAGGGGTTAGCAGAACAGGAGAGAAGAGAAGCATCATTTCGATGGCTAGAAGTACTCTAATTTTTTTTTCCTGAATTAGGCAGGACCTTTATGTAGGCGTATGGAAATACTTTGAGTTATTCTGGCTTATTATTGAGTTTTCTAACATGTAAATGACATGCTTTTTTTTTTTTAAGCTTCTTGGTGTTCGTATCTCTTAAAGCAATACCAGAAGAGGAGACCTACTTCATACGGGACTTGTTTGGTTTAGAGGGATGAGGGCACTGCTCACCTCAGGCTTTTACAGATGTGTTGAAGGTGATGTCAGACTCTTAAATTTCCTCTGATGAACTAGTGCATTGAACACCATCACATCATTTTCTAGATTATGGAAAATTTAGAGTACATAGGATATGCATGCTGGCAGCAACCTCTTTACTACCCTTTACTAGATGGATGCACGATGGGTACATAGTTTATTAGATAAATCTACTTTGAAGACATTTTAATATTATGAATTATGTGTAACATATTCATTGTAATTTATATTATAAGGAATTATCATATGAGTAAGTATTGATGGTCCTAGATGAACACAAAGACCTACAAGGAGTTTGGATAGAGAATATTGTGTAACCAGGGCAAAGATTTTTTTATCACTTTTAGATAAGAACTTAGTTCCAATAATGAGAATGTATGCAAATAAATTTGCTTACTGAGACCAAAACTGAATAATATATTATCTATCTATCTATCTATCTGTCTGCCATCTATTATATATCATTTATCTAATGCTATATAACACTAATATCTTACATTTAATATGTATCTATAAAATCTATCAATTGTGTTCTGTCATTTTTCTTTTTATTGTGGAAGTAACATGTATGAATAAAAGACAGTTGGAAAGTTCAGTTTGCTCCTTTGGTGATTGAATATTCTCTCTCAAAATGGAGCCATTGCTTTCAAAAAGACTTACAGGGTTAAAAAAGGGTTTGACTTAATATTTGAAGATGGAGTTAACCTCCTGCTGTGCCTTAAGTATTTGAAGATCTGCTGCAAAGTGAGCTTTCAAAGACAGCTTAATATTAAATTCAGTTTGTAATATTCACATCTAATTGTGATAGGATGCGCTGCTCTGTTAATAAGTAGCAGAATAACAATGTTATTATGTTTGGCTTTTACAGGCACTTTTAGACCTTTGTCAGAGGACACTGTCCTTAAAAATGTGTTGGGAGGCATTTAGACAAGATTTTAAAATACATGAGTTGTCAATTTTTACTCACCTAAGATACTTTTGAACTAGTATTATATATTCTTATTCATGATTAGGTCTAAGTTCAAGCCACCTATTCAAAAACATAAAAAATATCAATGGATACAATGTAATATATGCAAAAATGCTACCTCTTCTAAAAGCATGATGAAAAGGTTTACTGAAGCCTAGACATTTTAATAGGTGGACTTAAAAATTCAAATGGTGCTGTTGGCTGACAGTTTTTTTCTTTGTATTTCAGTTGTTCTGTATGTTCAGAGTATCTTTGTACCTCCTTTATAACTGAAAAATAAAAGTCTTATATGAAAATGCTACTTTGTCTGGAGAAGAAATGATTGTGTGTGCAATCATTATTAATTATTAATAACATGACATAGAAGTTGAATGCAGAGGGAAGAATCAAATCGGTTTTATTATTCATTAAGACTTCCAGAAGGACCTAACTTCCATAGAGGGAATACGGTAGAATTATAATAGTTCACAGTTAGGTGAGCATACGACCCTTTTTCTGTTTCCCAAGACTGATGCTAGTTTGCATGATATTGCCTCAACCCATAGTTATCATTATTCAGACTTACTTGTTGGATTACTTTTGTATCTTATAAGTGTTAATAATTTTATCTTTTCAAATGAAATATTTGTGAGATTTTAAAATATATTAAGTATTATCAAAATCACTAAATTATTTGAATGACCTTAGGAGTGTTCCACATTTGATTTGGGCATAATTTCAATTTAGGGACAAGAATCTTTGACTGTAACCTCGACTCCTCCAGTGATATTTTTTCTCCTGTATTGGCATCGGTATATAATTAATCTTTGGATAAATTACACTCAGCATAGACTCATTTTAGTCTGAGGAATCTGCTTGTTGTTTGGCATACATCAAAATAACAATGCACTTTGTAAAAATTACAAAATAAAGCTAGTGAAAGGTTGATGCTTGTTCAATAGTAATAATAAAATATTTCAATGTTTTTTCCCCTATAGCTTATCTAGTCTCCTAATTAAATGGGGAAGTAGAAAGTCATCTAACATGTTCTTCCTTGAACCCTTTTGACACTTTTGAATCTTTGTATCACTTTCAACTTGTTCTTTCTTCTCTCAGCAGAATAAAGATTCAAACTACCCATCTATTCTTCTCCAAACCAAAGCATTATTTACCATTTCTTCCCCATTTTGTTGGATTTGCTCAGAACTTCTTCTAATAATTAGCACATTTTCTCTTGGTTTTGTAGCTTAGCTTCCATTTTTATCTATTCCTTCCTGCATGAACTTGGTGGGAGTTCAATCTGTATTCATTTCATTTGTAAACTCAGTCAATCTGATTCTTCTCATCACCTCTGTGCAGTGATTGGCTTTTCATTTCCGCTCAACATTTCGAAAAGGAGTAGCAGTATTCTAAGTTAGTGTGATGTGTAATTGATTGTTAAGTTGGCAGGATTTAGGAGACAAATGTCTGAACATGCCTGTCAGGTTGTTTTCAGAGAGCTTTAACTGAAGTAGGAAGACCCCAGACTGAAGGTACCACTCTCCCTTGGGCTTGGTTACCAAACTGAATAAAAACAATAAAACAGTAGAATGCTATCAGCCCTCTTTCTCTGCTTCCTGATCAGCAAAGTGACCAGTGACTTCACACTCCCACTCCTGACACACTGCCTTCTTTCCCTGTCACAGTAGACTCTAGTCAAACTCTGAGGAAAATTAAGCTCTTTCTTATGTCATTTTTTTGTCATACCAATGGAAAAAATTAACAATTAAAAAATTAAAAATTAAAATTAAACAAAATCTATGCTAGTTAGGAAGGAAGGAATCACTAGGTAACATCAGCTAAAATGCTTTTTGTAGCACCTAAGAACTGAGAGATAGGACACTGAGCATGGCAGGAGACGAAGGGCTCATGGACAGTCATGAGCTAGAATTACAAAATTGTTTTACTCTGGCCACGCAATAACTCCACACGAATCTATAAAACAGCCACCATTAACACATTATATAAATAATTATACTATTGTTCTCTGGGGTTAAGATTAGCTCAGTAATTTCTGTAGAAAATACTTTGTGGTGCAATTTTTTTAGACGAAATTTAGACAACACTGGTATGCACAGGCTAAACCTTCCAGCATATTCTTTCTTTCTTTGTCTTTAAAAAAAAATCAAAACAACCAGAAAAATCTATCATGCTACTGTGGAGTAAAAGTACATTTTAAAGCCAGAGAGCAGAACCATTGTTTTATAGCTTATATAATTAATGTAGGCCATAAATTCCAACTTTATATCGGAAGTACTACATAAGTAAACCCATCCCATATTTCTTCTTAACATGCATTCATTTCAGATAGCAAGAAAAAATAATTTCTTTTATAAGCCCCAAGAATTTAATTTGAATTTGAGAATTAGTTTAGTTTAGTGCACATGAGACACTCTTAAACCTGATGTTGTCTTTAGTAAAACTTGTGCTAAGAGAAGACTTGGTTGATTTTCACCAGAAAACCGTCTTAAATAAATTTTACTCTATATGATTCTTGCTATTTTCTATTTTCTTGGTTTTTATAATACTTTGTCCATGCTTTATTTGTCCATATATATCTTTATTTATTTAAAATTAAATATATATATATATATTTAATTTTTATTTTAATTGTTAATTTTATATGAAGCATTATATGTATTATAGCTTTCAATGAAGTTAAATATTTCTTTTGGCTCAATTGATTGTACAAATTAGAGACATAAATTCAAGTTAAGAACATTGTTGCTGTTGTCTTTAGTCAGAGTCTATGGACTACAAATGCTTCCCCTCTGCCACAGAGTTTAGCTTTGCTTTGGTTCAAGTTAAGATGTTACTATGTTGTCTAGAATGGCCTCAAAGTAACTGTTCTCTTGCCTTTGACTCCTGACTTTTGGCGTTACGAGTATATGGCACCAGACCAGCCTTGTACGTGAGGCTTTTGATGCTTTTATTTCTGTTTGCTTTTTGGTAAATAGTGTAGCTTTGGTAAATAGTGAAGCCGGCTGGCTTCACACTCCTCCACACTTTGCTGCTTTAGCTTGCTTTAAACTCACAGTCTGCAGGCCTCAGCCTTTCAAATGCTAAGCATGTGTCACCACACTGAATTCTACCACAGGATTTCCTCATGAGTTCCTCTTTCTGTAGGCAAAATGGCTCCAGTATGTGTGTGTGTGTGTGCTTTCACATTCCCCATGCAATTTCGGGATAAGTTGACCCAGGTTGTGACAGCAAACATCAAGTGATCTCTAAAATCAGGGGGTTTCCTGTCAATTTGATTTCTGTTACATGAAAATTTGATATTTGTAGCTACAACATCTCAAAATAATTCCCCCCACACAATCAGGAGAAACATGTGTTTTTCTAATTACTATGAAGTTTCCCTATTGCCATGGAGATGAAATATGCCAATCCCACTTAGAGTTGCTACCTAAACTTCTAAATCCAAGATAGTCATCAATATGTAGATGTAGCATTGACCAAGGGACCAAGCAGATTAATTTCCTCCCTTTCTTCCCTTAGGCACAACAGATTTGCTTAGTAGCTGCTTCCTCCTCCTGCTCCTCTTCCTCCTCTTTCTCTTCTTTAAATTATTGGAGGTGGCTCCTACAAGATGGAAGGCCTTCAGTTCCTTGTGGATGGAAATGTATCTCATATTAGAAGGGATCTCTGCTTTCCTATCCTTGCACTCTATGATGGGTATAACTCTGTGTGTGTGTTCACTAATAAATCACACTGTAGGAATGAAAAGAGAATTTTCACTTTACACTAAATTGTCTAAAAGGGAAAGCTAAAGTCTTTGAGTATCGTCCAGAGTCCTTCTTATTCCAGATCCTCCAAGCCTGAAATGCCATCTTTTTTCTTGTAAATCTCAATGTAAGCCTTCCCCTTGAGCCACCCACCTCCTAACTGCTCTGAATCTTTGTATGGCACAGATTTAACTTTTACATTGACAATAAAAATATTCCAATTCTGAGCATCAAGCCCTCTAAAAAGCAGCTGTAGTGTGTTTTTTTTAAAAGGACCCCCAAATGCTGGTAGGATTTAATAGTAAACACAATAAGTCTTACAGAAGTGTTTTTAAATGCTTGAACATCTTTTTACAGTGTCCTACTTAATTCCTCCAGTGCTGTGATACAAATATTAAGTGAAGATGAGAAAAAAAACCCATCAAAATAACTGAGTAAAGTATCACCCAATTCAGGTTACATGGCATACTGTCTTATACTCTTGTTACAGATTTACTATTTGTAGGAACTGAAAAAAATTGTAATAAGAAGTCTTTGAGAATTGGATCTTTCGCTTTCTTTAAAAATTGATTAACTTTCTTTGCACTCTCATAGTAGCTTTCCCCCTCCTTCTCACCTCTCCTTGTCCCCTTGTCTCAGAGAAGTGAGGACTCCTGTGGATATCAGTTCACTTGGCATATAAAGTTGCAATAGGACTGGTATGTATACTCCTACTGAGCATAGACAGGGCAGCCTAGTTGGTTGACAGGGCGAAGGCATGGAACATCCCATGCTCCAGTTGTTAAGGGTCCCACATGAAAACTAAGCTATATATCTGTTATGCACATATGTGTAGTATGCATATGTGCAGGGGGCCTTGGTCCATCTGATCCTTGATCCAGGTGGTCCATGGCTGGTGGTTCGGTCTCTGTGAGCTGCTATGTGTCCAGGTTAATTGAGTCTGTAGGTGTTCTTGTGTTGTCCTTGACACTCCGGCTCCTTCAGTCCTTCCTGCCCCGCTTCAACAAGATTCCCTCAGCTCTGCCTCATGTTTGGCTGTGCATCTCTGCATGTGTGCATCATGGGTCTTTCAATTAAAAGTTAATGCAGAAAACATTTGCATTGTTAAGAAATAATGATACCCCTTAACTATTGTACATTATCTAAAATAATTCATCATTTTATTTTATTAACAACATTTGTGTTAAATGTCTTGCATATTTAACATATTTCAAAAATCAGTATCTTCTGCTTTATTATGGGTTTTAAAAAGTTTTCCAAGACTTACTAAAGTATAACTTGATTTTTAAAAGTAGAAACATGGCCCAATTAATTTCTCAATTAATTCATTTGTTCTACAAAGCTTTGATTTTTTTTTGACTAAAGAATTTATGTAGGACAGCTAGAAATAAAGGCACTGTACTCAAGATGGATAATTATTTTGTTCTGTAATTCTTCTAAATATAAAGCTACACTAATAATAGGGAAATTAAAAATTATCATTAACATACTTATCTTCTATGAAACCAAACTAGCCTTTGGCTGGGTGATTATAAAATTACAAGAGCATCATTTCAATGTATTCTCACAGCCAATCTCAATTAAACTAAATGTCTTCCTATCACAGCATCTTAGTTTTCATGGAGAATGTAAATTATTCCCAATAAACTAGATGTTACATAAAGTAAAGAAATGACTGTCTACTTGCAAAGTGAGTATGTGGACGTTTAATACAAAGAGGGAGGGAGATGGCATCGATGGGATGGGAGGCCCTTGGTCCTGTGGCTGCTCGATGCCCCAGTGTAGGGGGATGCTAGAGTGGTGAGGCGGGGCGGGGGGGGGGTAGGTGGGTGGGGAAGCACCTTCATAGAGGCAAAGGGGAGGAGGGGGAGGGAAGTTTGCGGAGGGGACTGGAAGGGGGTCAACACTTGGAATGTAAATAAATAAAATAACCAATAAAAATACAGAAAAAGTATAATTTTGAGAACATTGAGCCTCTTATATCACAGAAGAACCAACACTCTGTCCAGTTTGAAAGACATTTCTATCAACTTGATGGAATCTACAATGATATGGGTGATACTCGTTGGGGTATGTCTGTGAGGACATTTCCAGTGAGATTTAAGTGAACTGGAAAGATATACCCTTAATATGGGTGGCTCTGATCAGTCTAGGGCTTGGAGTCCCAGACTTAATCAAAAGGAGAAAACGAGCTAAGATCCTCTCATTATCCTCTGCTTCCTAACTCTTGACACTATGTGACCAGGTCCTTAATGCCAGGGCCACTACAGCTAGTACTACTTTTGCCTCCACATCTCTCCTGTCTTGATGGATGGTACCCTCAAATGATAAGCCAAAGTAAGTGTTTCTCCCTTAAGTTTTCTCATTAGGTATATTCACAGCATGAGAAAGATAACTAGTACATAATTTAATGCAAGGTAACTAATCTTCAGCAACATTAGAAATTCCAGGTTCTTAGGTTTGTGTGATAGACCTAGTTTGTTTTATTGAGTGGCTTACAGGTTGTGGTTGGGCTAGTCCATTATTTACTGCCTTCCAATGGAAAGGACACAAAGTTGGATATTTCAGCGAGTCTTCAGTTTTTGCTGGAATCCTGAAGAAGTAAATTCTAGTCCCATTGAAGGAACTTCTCAGCAGCTGAATTTGCCATTGAGAGTGGGCAAGCAGAAAGGAGTTGAAGCTTCTTTTATGTGCTTTATGTAATCTGTCACCAGTAGTAGCTCAGACTTGGGATAGGTCTTCCCACCTCACATAATCCAATCAAAACCCCCCTCAAAGGAGTGCCCAGCTGCATGAGTTTTAGATGACTCCAGATGTAGTTAATTTGACAACCAAGATTAATCAAAGATGGCATTGCTTTAGGGACAGCAAACATGTGACTTTGCATATGTAAGGTAATGATAGTGCCTTGCCTCGAATGCAAATTCTGTTAGGTATGATGCAAAAGAATTTTTAGTGTGAATCATTGTATTCCTTGGTTAAACTTTTAAGCTTAGATAAATCTATTGAACATTTGCATATGACATGGAATTTACATTTGATTCACTCACTTTTATGCTGAGGATATAAATCTAACAATTAATAAACTTATGATCTTCACTCTTAATTAGTCAAGAATAAATCATTTGGATAAGGATTTTATAAGAATATAAAAAGGTTTTAAGAAGTAATCTCAAAGTCTTAGTCATTTAACATTTTGTTTTAAAAGAATAATAAAGTTTCTGTGAACTATCTCATATATACAATGATCAGGGTTTGATGCTTGAAAGCATTCTAATTTGTAGAGAATATTTTAAAGATTAAAAAAAGAAATGTCAATCACAATATATAAGTGGGCCATTAATAAAAATAGTGAAATTGTTTATTTTATTTATGCATAATGCCACATTTGAAAGGTTAACATTGCATGTTTTTTTTTAAAAAATGAGATTTAATATCTGTATTTTAATGAGAATTAACTTATATTGTCTTAATTTTATCAAAGCTCATTCAAGAACATCTTTTTAAAACTTAATTTAATATTTTTGAAGGGCTTTGGGATTTTTTTTATTTTGTTATGCAGCAATATACTATTAGAACAAGGATCATAAAACTAGAAAACTTTAAGCTTATATTACAATTAAATGATTACAATAAAGTACAATAAAAGCAGACATCTCCTTGGCCTTGATTATTACATATACAAGCTAAAGTTGCTTTGTTCTATTTAAAATGGAACAATCTGATTCAATGTGTTCTTTGAAATTTAAATAGACAGTATCCAACTCATCGCATATGAGATAATCCTAGTAACATTTCAGCACGGGCTTGAGTGCAGGTCGGGCTCCCTTCCCTGCCTGCATGCTCTCACAATCAGCAGATTCTGGAAGGGGAAGCAGCCTCCGGCTTCTGTGGACGTATGTGAACAGGCTCTCAGAAGGCAGCTTCAGTGAGGCGCCTCATTTTAATGGGGGGGGGAGGCAAAGGGTATTTTAACATTTGAGGAATACAGGCTATGGGTGAAAGTGTTATTGGCCAGGGGAAAGGTGAGGGAGGGATACCCCATTTGCATAAGGAGGACTTCCAGGTGCTTCTGGACAAGGCCTTATAAGAGGAGAGTAAATTTAACCTGGTCACAGGGCCATGTGACCTCCTCTAGTGGGCAAGGCTGGGAGCACAGGCTATGTACGCCTGGGCAGGGGAAGCGGTCCTACACCTGCCAATCTCAGGTCAAGCTATCTTAGGTTTGGACATGCCTTGACCTTACTCTTGTTCCTGGCCTGCTCCCTGGCCCCACACTTGAGGTATTATTTAAAAAAAAAATTGTTTACTGAAACTCATTTTACATAAGAATAGCAAAGAAATAAAATCATCACAGTCATACATAGTTTAATAAACATTACCACTCTTTCATAGTTTATTTTTCTTTCTTTTATTGGAAATAAATTTGTTTCTTATACAATATATGCTGATTATCATTTCCCCTTCCTCTACTCCTCAACACATCCCCTCCCCTCAAGATCGACTCCCTTTCTGACGCCCACTAGAAAAAGAATAGGATTCTAATAAATAAAGCGAAGTATGTTTTGTTGGTAATTTAATAGTTTTAAATGGACAGAACTGTATGTATTTATCATGTATGTATTGCTCTAAATTTCTTATAAAGTGTTTGGGACTTGTTACCTTGGTTTAATGGTGTATCTTTATTGGCTGAATAGTTAATGATTATGCTTTCATTTGGTTGATCAATTAGTATCACATTAGATCCTTTAAAATAAATTATTGTATCTGCAGGTGGGCCTGCCTACTGCAATGTGTTAGTTGTGTAGAAAGACTACCTTCAATTTTTTCACAAAGCAAAAAACATTGAGCATATTGACTTTCTTAACAAAGTCCAACCCTCTCTATGTCCATTTTCTTCCAAAGCTTTTCCATCTGTTATTGGCAGTCTACAGCAATGGGATTTATTCTGATGTCATTGTGCATGTGTCTATGCCCCAATAATTCTCTTGAGACTATGGGTTCCTCTGACTAGTGTATGGTTCAGTAATTTACTCTGACAACTATTTACTGCCTGGAAAATTATTAAAAACATCTAGGCTCATGAGAAGAGTCAGGGTAAAGCTCTTGCTACAAAGAGGTTGATCTCCAGGATCCCCACCCCCCTGAACTGTGGCATGCATACTCTACAAACTGACATAAATAAATAAGCAAACAAACAAATCGATTAATAAAATCAATTTGAAAACTGTTACTACTGTCAGAAAAAAAATTCTAGCCATGACAAAATTTTCATGCAATAGGGACAAAGCAATGCAAGTGACAGAAATTGTTTTCCCTTCAGATCTCTGTCAAGGCAGAAGTTAAAGTGATAGAGGAAACACATCATAAGAGGTTGGAGGAGAGGTCAGATACAGTGACCTAGGTTATGAATTAAACAACCCATGCTTAAAATAAAGGAACTAGTGATGCCTTCCAGCAGCAGTTTTAAAAGCAGCTTCAGCAGCCGAGGAAACGCAAGCCAACGGGGCCAAAGGAGCTGTGTGAGCACACACATGCCAGAGGCAAGGGCAGGCTCTGCATTACACTCACCAATAGCCCCTGATCACGCAAATGGCCAAATAGCCTTTGGTTTCCTCCGTTAAAATGAGCTGTCTCACTGAAACTGCTTTCTGAGAGTCTCTTCTCCTCGTGCGGACTAGAACTTTGATGCCAAAGAAGTATGTTTAGAACTTCTTAAATACTGAAAGGAGATTTGGAGGGAGATCTAACTTTTGTTCCTGGGTTGTGGCTTGTAGAAAGGCTGTATGATCCATCTCTTTCCTGGTATTGTTACTTTAGATGTTCACAATCATATTTCTAGAGAAGAGACTTAGAGCAGCTATCTCTAGTCCTAGCTTTTATGTCTCTAACAACCATGGAAGCTAATCACTGCATAGCTTCCACTATGACCTCGTGATACTTTGGTAAAGGTCACAAATCATATAATTAGATAATTGTCTCTTGCCCTCTCTCTCTTGTCACCTTCCCCTCTCCCTTTTCTTTTTCTTCTTTCCATCTTTGATTTCTTTCTTCAGACAGAGTCTTTCTATTTTTGACTGTGCCCTGGAAGTAGCTATTTAGATCAGACTGGCCTTGATCTTCTTGCTACTTGGAAGGTTCCTAGCACAAGACTCAGCTTCTTTCAGCTTTTATTTTTCACACTCAACTCATCCTGTGACTGTATAGAATCATACTGATCAGACGTCTACTAGAAAAATAATCTAGAATCTCTCTCCTTTCTTCCAGTGACATCATAAACAATGTTGCCCTTTCAGGATATCTCAATGTGCAGATTGACCTTAGGTAAATATGTCACTATTCTATTTGTAGTGCAAAGACCAATTCACCAATATTATTTAAATCTGTACACTGTTTCTTACTCGTTGAAGAATCTTATTGGTTTTGTTTTCTTATTTCTTCTTAGTCATTTTGAAAATGAAGTTAGAGACTTAATTTAAAGCATGTGGCACTTTGGATAATGTACAGGTGTACTGACTGGTTTTGTGTGTCCACTTGACACAGGCTGGAATTCTCACAGAGAAAGGAGCTTCAGTTGAGGAAATGCCTCCATGAGATCCAGCTATAAGGCATTTTCTCAGTTGATGATCAAGGGGGGGAGGGCCCATTGTGGGTGGTGCCATCCCTGGGCTGATATTCTTGGGTTCTATAAGAACAACACATACAAACACTCAGAAGTGGGATGGGGGAAGACATGAGAGAAGGAAGGAGAGAAAGAAGGATGGATAAATAGAGGGGGAAAGATATATCATTGTATAGGAAAAAGATGTAATTCCAAAGTAGGTTATTTATTACATACATTTTTTTATTTCTTGTATTTTTCAGAAGAGTGCTTAAAAGTGAGAATTTACATTTTCACATTGAACTGAAAGTTGTCAAATAGTCCCCTAAGAATTCTTGGATGATCTGAAATGAGTCTGAGAATAACAATATGATTCCCTAGAGAAGTATGTAAGCTCTAACATTTAAAATAAAGACATTAAAATAATATTAAGACTGACAAACTTAGAGGCAGATGTTTGCAGCCAACCATTGGACTGAGCATGGGTCCCTAATGGAGGAGTTCGAGAAAGG